>NC_138770.1:123957798-124182798 GCF_965119305.1 Pelophylax lessonae
CAAACAATAGGTTAATACAATTATATATGCTACATCAATCATATCTCTCTCAAGTAGACTTTATGCAATGCAAAGCATTGCATCTCCTAAATGTTTGAGATGCAGTGCTAAGCGGGCAGACTTTATACATATTATGTGGTTTTGTCCAGTGATATCAAGATTCTAGCAGGAAATAATTCAAATATTATCCTCTGTCCTGAATATGCCTGTACCTTTGACCCCAGAAACCTGTTTGCTGGGTATATTAGATGAAATAACATGGTCTAGATATCATAAGATAATGCTTAGAGAAACGCTGTTTATGGCAAGGAAAACAATCACAGTTAAGTGGATTCAAGTGAAGCCCCCTGCTGTTAAGAACTGGATAAGAGCGGTAAATCAGATTTTACCATTTAAAAAAGTATTGTATATGCATAGAGGATGCTCAACGAAATATAATAAAATTTGGGATAATTGGTGTCAATCAACATTAACCAATGGTTGAATATAAGGAGATAACCAAGAGGATATAGAGGGATGCACATAGTATGATGAGGAAATAAATCTATGATTGCAATGGGTTGGGGCACACCGGGACAACGGCGATCAATTAAGCTGAATGGATATACCTTGGCATAAAGAGATTATGAATACTAAGTAAACAGATAATTATTTGGATATTGTATAATTTTTTTATTTTATATTGTTTTGTCCCTTTGTTGAAAGGACATTTGGAATGTTTGTTTTTATGCACATATTGAAATAAAAAGAATTAAAAAAAAAAGAAGGGGTGGGCTCCCTTTAGGTTTATCTGCCCTACACCTGTCCATTTAAATGCATGTGCTTCCATTTTTGGAGACTCACAGAAGTTAGAGTTAGGTCCACAGAAAATGGGGTGCCTTGCCGGGGCTCTGTGACTTACACATGTTTTTCCAAATGTGTGCAACTAAACCCCTGTTTTTAACGCATACTGTTGGACAGTAAGTTGGACTCTCCTCCACAAGCGCCCTGCAACTGTGTGCAATGTGCAGTGCTAGTGAGGGCTTCAATGGGTCAAACTAAGCAATGAGGAGGGAATACAATGCTTCCCTACCACCTGTTAAATATTCTCTGAAGATTGAGCCAAGCACAAATCCCTCGTCAGAGAGCAAATCCAATGTGAATGAGCCCTTAGTATGTTTTTCTGCCTCTTTGAAATGTTCTCTATAATTCCCAAACCTCATTAGTTGTGGTCTTGTACAGTGCTCTATGCACACTACAATAGCCCCTATCTCTTCTTGGGAGTGAGCAAAAGAGGGTGGCTACATACAGTGGGGCCATGGAGAATGAATGTAGCCACCCTCTAACAGTAAATCAGATCACAGCAAACAAAAAAAAAAGGAATTTAGAGATTCAGAGAAGACTGAGAGCAATAGAAGTGACTTTTCTTAGCTAAAATGGTTCTAAATGCAGAAGGTTTTTTACCATGTAAAAACCTTCTGCACGCAGCCCTCCCCCCCCCCCCCCATATTTACCTAAGCCCAATCTTGATCCAGCAGTGAGCATGAATGCAGAAGCTCTCTCCCCCCCATTGACAAGCAAGCGGCTTGTTATAGGGGCACTCAGCAGGGAAGAGGATCCATGAACGCCGGTAGGGGACCCCAGAAGAGACATTGCACAGAGCAGTGAAGTATAATATGTTTGTTGTTTGAAAAAAGAAATAGAGCAATTACAATCATATTAGGAATACAGAGGATAAGTGGTTAGCACTTCCACCTAGCAGCACTAGGGTCATCAGTTCAAATCTAAACCATTGCACTACCTGTCTGGATTTTCTCGCTGTGCCGGTGTGGGTTCCCCCCAGGTACTCTGGTTTCCTCCCACACTCCAAAGACATGCTGGTAGGTTAATTATCTCCAGTCTAAATTGGCTGTAATATGTGTATGTATGAATGTGAGATAGAGACTTTAGATTGTAAGCTCCTTAGGGGCAGGTACTGATGTAAATCTGCAATATATATGTCAAGCATAACTGACAGCGCTTTATAAGTATCTGTAATAAATCAATAATACATACTTGAATAGAATGTTCCTTTTTTTAAACCACAGTTTAGCGTCACTGTAAGGGCATAAGCTGTCTATGCATGATTTGAGCCACCAAAATTAATTTAAAACTTGTACAATACCAGTCCAGTGTAAAAACCTTTACAGATGATTGCAAGCACATTATTGCTTCCCAGGATAAATTTTAATAAAATATATATTTTTTAAATTATTATATTTTTGCATATGGGGGGCGCCTCTCTAAGGGCCAACAAAAGTTCATTGACACTAGCCCCTAAGAGCATCTTTCAGAGTCACTCATCTGCCCCATTGTATCTCCGGGGTTATTATATGTGCTGTTTTTCTCCAATATAATTGCATTCAAACAACAAAAGGGCAGTTTTCTTTCAGCAAACTTTTGAAAACAATTGCTTTATGTTAATCTTTCACTTTGTAATGTATTTACAACATGTCTAATATCCTGCCATGAAATGAGTTTAATGCTATGCTGGACAGGGTGTAATTTAAATCCCTATTTGCACACAAACGGCACAGAATTTTTATTGTGGCGATGTTATAGTGGATTTTAATAAGCTTTTAAGTAATATATGAATACTTAAAAAGATTTGGCCGTAGTGTTCTTTAATTTGCAAATCAATGGCAATTATGTTAATATTTTATGAAATGTTAACTGCTGCAATATTATTTTACAGCTATTCTGTAGTGAAGTATAGGACAGAATCACAGTTTGCTGTTACGGCTTGCTGAAGGCATTTAGCAACAGATTTAAAGTGGACCCACATTCAAATGTGAGCATTCTGACCGAGGAGGATAAATAAAGAGCAATAGAAGTGCTGAAATGCTTACCTTTCCTGGAGAAAATACAGCTCTCTGTTCCCTCCAGTGTTGCTCAGATGGCCAAAAGCCTAGGCATTTGGTCACATGACCTTTGTTGAAGAGTATTGCCAGCACATTTGAACTCTGATCCTGATCAAATGCCTAGGTGTTTGGTTAGGTGACCAGCACATGGAGCAGAATTTTCCAGCAAAGGTAATAGTTTCAACCCTTCCATTATACTTGATTTACTAAAGACAAATAGGCTGATCAATTTGTAGGAGAAGTTGCACTTTGCAAGGGAATTTGCCCCAGAGCTTAGTGAATGTGCAAAGAATACCCAATCACATGGAAGAAAAAAAAAAACCATTAAAGCAGGACGTTGCTTGCACATTATTGGATGATGGAAGTCAGCAGAGCTTCAAGTGGTATTAAATCCAATGCCAAAAATGTAATATATTGCTGCTTAACAATCAATAAATGTGGTGGCTGAATTTGTTTTCTTTTCTGAGGCTTTTTCCCTCTCTTTTTACCTGGGGATCTGGTCAGTAACACACCTGCTGTATTAAAGTGCCCCCACTCTGGATGAATGAGCACAGGGGACACCTTTGGGGAGTGTTAGATGTACTAGTAGATTTAAATACACTTACAAATTGAAGTCAAACTCCAGCTAACACCTTATAATCAGCAGGGCCGGTGCTAGAATATTTTGCCTCCTAGGCAAGACCAGCTAATTGCGCCCCCCCCCAAAAAACAAAACTGTACATATTGCCCCCTTTCCTACACATAATGCCCCCCTTTAACCCTACACTCCCCTTCCTGTATACACTGCCCTCTTGAATCCTACACCCCTCTTCCTGTACACACTGCCCTCCTTTAACCCTACATCTCCCTTCCTGCATACAATGCCCTCCTTTAATGCTACACCCACTTCCTGCTCACACTGCCCCCCTTTATTGCTACACCCCTTTTAACCCTACACCCCCTTCCTATACACACTGCCCCCCTTTAACCCTACACCCCCCTTCCTGTACACACTGCCCCCCTCTCGAGAGGTGACATCCACCGGGGATAAGGAGGTGACAGGAGAAAATGTGGCACTGACCATGGCTGCACCCTAGGTGGCAGTACGCCCTAGGCGGCTGCCTAGTTCGCCTAGTGGTAGCACCGGCCCTGATAATCAGTTACAGCAAACTGTTTTTTTTTTGCTTTTGGGATAAAGGTTTAACATAAATAAAAGCTGATCACTACAAGCGCCCTTGCTAGTATTAAATGGTTTGTCTCATCTCTGTAACTGAAACATTCTGCTGGAGAGCTTGTGCTTTTGAGGAAAAAATAACAGAGTTACTGGCTGGATCGCCAGATAAAAATAAAAGAAAGAAAGCCTAAAACGAAAATGAATGCAGCTATCATGCCTAAGAATTGGTAAGCTGCACTATAATAAATATTTGCTTTTGGGTTCAATATTGATTTCACTTCATTCATAAACTCTGAGAAAATTCACTTGCAAAGTCAACAGCCTATTTGCCTTTAGTAAATCAATCCCTATGCATCCATCAGAGTGAGACTGTTGACGTAGCTTCATTTCAATATTTGAGTAAGATCTACATTAAAGGCAAAACCTTTTTTTTGGATAGAGGGGAGATGGATTACAACTACTGTCAGGTTTTTTATTACTGTCTGTGCCCCCCTTGAACCACTTGCCCACCGGGCACTTTCACCCCCCCCCCCTTCCCAGGTCAATTTGCAGCTTTCAGCGCTGTCACAATTTGGATGACAATTGCTCGGTCATGCAGCACTGTACTCCAATTAAAGTTTTATCATTTTTTTGCACAGAAATAGAGCTTTCTTTTGGTGGTATTTAATCACCACTGGGTTTTTTTTTATTTTTTGCTAATCAAACGAAAAAAGACCAAACATTTAAAAAAAAAAACAGTTTTTCTTATGTAATTTTTCTCCTTCACTGATATTCACTGATGAGGCTGCACTGATGGTCAATAATAGGCAGCACTGATGGGCACTGATGACAATTAATAGGCAGCACTGATGGGCACTGATAGGCTGCACTGATGGGCCCTGATGAAGTGGCACTGATGGGCACTGATGAGGCGGCCCTGGTGGGCACTTGTGAGGAGGCACTGATGAGGTTGATTATCAGTGTAGATATCCTTTCACACTTGCAGGTTACCAGCTCTCTCCGATAACCGGCAAGTGTGTTTACATTGTGATAAGCTGTAATTGGACACAGCTGATCATGTGGTAAAGAACCGCTGTGATTGGCTCTTTACCCCGATCTGTTATGAACTGTATCTGAAGGACACAGCCATCACAGAGTGCGCCAGTCATGCGCTGCAGCGGGTGTGGGCACA
Organism: Pelophylax lessonae; assembly: GCF_965119305.1. Lineage (NCBI taxonomy): Eukaryota > Metazoa > Chordata > Amphibia > Anura > Ranidae > Pelophylax > Pelophylax lessonae. Next base: position 123,963,002 of record NC_138770.1, read on the forward strand.
GTTCTTGGAGGAGGTCAGTAGATGTCCACCCAGAACTGGACGACTGAGATGAAGCCCTCATTCGGCTATAGAGCAGTTGGCAAGTGGTTAAAGAGATGCACCCTCTGTATTTGACCTGTTTACCGTTATAATAGAAAGCAAAAGTAAAAGAGGATCCCAAGTTCTGGGTTGACATCGGACACTAATAGTAGAGAAATATATCCAATGGGGACACTAGTTCTGGTTACCACCAATGATTCCCTCACTTTCAGGGATTTTTTCTCACTTCTTTTTTTGGCACAGGGGACAGGAAGTGACACTTCAAGCTGGAATTCAGGCTAAACAAATAACGCTTAAAAACAAGAGCCAATTATATTCTTAATTGAATTTTGGGGGTCTATTTATAAAGAAAAAAAAAAACTTTCAAAATGCCTCAGCATTCAAGCTGGATTCCCACTATTTGCAGGGGGGCTTGCAGAAGGGGGTCTGGTGCATGCCTGTTCACCATTTCAGGGGCGATTCAGGTCTGAATTTTTGCCTAAATTCAGACCTGAAATGGAGCCAAAGACGCAGAGAGGACCTTTGTGCAGTGTACTCTGCATCCGCCCCGGTCTATTGAGAGCCGGTGTAACGTTAGAATTCCATACCTCGTTAGATTTCCATACCCTCGTCACTTCCTGTCCGAAACAGCTGAGCAGCGTAACAGTGCGCATCCTCAGAGCCCCGAAAACCCCATTGAACAGCTGTGAAGTTGAGGAGTGCGCATGCTCGGAGGGAATGAAATAATCACGGTATTGTGTGTAATGTCATACTTGCGGCGGTTACATAAAAACAGTTCGGCTGCAACATCAATCATCTCCTCTGCTATCCCTGTCACCTCCCTGATGTCGGCTAGTAAATATAAAAGCGGCAGCGGGTGTATGAATTCGAAATGACGGAGATGTCGGCTCCGTGATCCGCTTTTATATTTGTTAGCCGAGAGCAGGGAAGTGAGAGGGGAAGGAGCGGAGATGAGCCATGTTGCAGAGGAGCTGTTTTAATGTAATAGCGGCGAGTGTAAGTACCGTGAGAAATCCATACCCTCCGTAGGTGCACCAGAAGTGACGAGGGTATGGTTTTCTCACGGAACACCGGTCACACTCTCCTGTCATGCGAACTGGATGTGGGGAAACCTGTACCAATTCACAAAAGTGTGAACCCAGCCTTACAATTAGGATGGTTTTGTGCCAACAAGCATAAATACTTTAAAAGTTCCTATGTCCTGGACCTGAAATCATTATATTAATTGTAGAATGATATCTATAGAATTTTTCTTTAAATCCAAGTTTAGTGTCACTTTAAACTCTCACTTTCTATTCCACACAAAAGGAAAAAAAACAATTCAAAACCACTTGTTGCAGCATAATGAACATCGTGGGTTTGAAGATTTTATATACAGTCTTGTGGTAGGCACCCCATGGCAAAATCATAGCTTTTAGTCAGGAAAATTACTTATTTTATATCTTGGGGTCCATAAGTTTGTTGAGCCCTCTACTATATTGATTTTTAGCACAAAACCTGCAGTTGTCTTTTAAAGTGATTGTAAAGTCAGAAGTTTTTTTTTATCTTAATGCATTAGTGCCGGTTTCCACTAGTGCGACTTTCTGTGCGACTTGACACATGTCAAGGCGCACAGCAAGTCAAAAGCCATTCGTTTCAATCGGGCCCGTTTTCACTGCCGCGACTTCAGTTGCGGCGACTTCAAAAGTAGTTCGCGCACTACTTTTGAGCAGGCTTCAGTGCGACTTCCCTCTATAATGAGGGACAAGTCGCACTGAAAGCCGCAGTTTACTTTCACTACGAAGTCGCGCTAGAAGTAGCACGACTTCGTAGCCGCGGCAGTGGAAACGGAGCCTTATATGCATTAAGATAAAAAGACGTCTGTGTGTAGCAGTTCCCCTCAGCCCCCAAAATACTTACCTGAGCCCCCTCTCTATTCAGCTAGGTCCACAAGTCCCGCGGCTGTCCGGGACTCTTCCTCCTGATTGGCTCAGACACAGCAGCGGCACCATTGGCTCCTGCTGTTGTCAATCAAAAACAGTTAGCCAATCAAGAGAGAGAGGGGGCGGAGCTGAACAGTAGCTCCATGTCAGAATGGACACACAGAGCTGCAGCTCAGCTTGAGTGCCCCCATAGCAAGCTGCTTACTGTTGGAGAACTTGACAGGAGGGAGGGGTCAGGAGCAGCGAAGAGGAACCAACTGCACAGTGGAGGTAGGTATCGTGTTTGTTATTTAAAAAATAGAGACTTTACAATCACTTCAGGTTGTCCTAGCCTAAAGGCCTACATACTAGAGAAGTATCTCTTCAGCTTAAACAAAATGGGATTGATTTACTAAAGGCAAATAGGCTGTTCACTTTTCAAGGGAAGTTGAATCTTGCAATTTGCCCCTGAGCTTAGTGCATGTAGTAAAGTTTTACTTTGCAACTAAAAGAAAGGAACCAACACTATGGACTAAACTGTGCTTTGCCCTTCATGAATACATTTTCACAAATTTTGTAATATTTGGTTTATGGTTTTTGGTATTGATTTTCTTTTTTATAATCAACATTTTTTTATAAGTTTAAAATAAATTATATATATATATATATATATATATATTTATATATATTTATATATATACACATACATACACATATACAATGCCTTGCATAATTACATTCCCTTAGGGCTCTTTCACACAGTCCGCCTCTGTCGGCGGACTCCGTCCTGCTCAGCGGGGATCGATCCGCTGATCCCCACTGAGCAGGCAGGTGACAGCTCCGTCTCAGCTCTGTGTGCAGAGAGGGAGGTGTCAGAGCCCCGCTGCTCTCTATGGGGGAATCGGATGACAGCGGACCGCCTGTCTGCTCTTATCCAATCCCATCCGATCCGATCCCCTGGATGGATGGAAAATAGGGTTTCCATCCGTCCGGATTTCACGGACAGGATCGGATGCGGATGGCAGCGGGTGTCAGCGGACATGTCACCGCTAACATCCGCTGCCCCATAGGGATGCATGGAGGATCCAATCAGATCCGCCTAAAAAACTGACAGGCGGATCTCATCGGATCATTCGTGTGAAAGGAAACTTATATTATAAATGGCCAAACAAATACACCTGGCAACAGTACAAAGAAAATGGTGTCTGCATAGCAAAGTAGGATGGCATATAACAGTTATGTGATCAGCAATAAAATCTGTAAAGTGTCTTTGGTACTGATTTTGAGTTCCTGGGTAGTTTGAGTCCAAAGTGTTGGTTTCTTTCTTCGGTTGCATTTCTGAGTGAGATACCACACAGACTCTGAGCCAAGGCTTCTTTACGGATTTGAGTTAGCTTCCAATTATAGCGGGAGGAAGTTTCACTTAGCAAATAATACCCAATCATGTGCACTTTTTGCTTGAACATGATTGGACGATGCAAATTGGCAGAGCGTTACCACATTCACTAAGCTCTGGGGAAAATTCCCTTGCAAAGTGCAAAGTTTGCCTTTAGTAAATTAACCTCAGAGTATTCTTGATTGTAGATAAATCTATTTTGAACTTTTAGTTTTAATTTATGCATTTGTCAATCTGCATTGAAATAAACAATGTATATTATATCGTTCTCACTCAGCACTATTTAAATTCTGGTTTTTAAACAGCGTTATGCATCTTCCCAATTAGCGTTACCCATTTGCATACCAGAGTTAGCTTGTCAAGGCAGACTGAAGTTATTTTAAAGCCCAGGGCTGCTCATTTGGTTTCCATTTATTTTTTTTATTTTTTTTTGTGTATATATATTTTTTACTCCATGCTCCTGGGGGGAATGAAAGAAATGAAATCTAAAAATAACATTTCCAGGACAATTTTGATAAAGGTTATACTTGACAATGAACATTTAGTTATAGATACTGTAGGCAACAAATAAGAATTGTTGCTTGTTTGACCTTACTTTTCGCAAGTGACAATAGCCAGTGAACTATGAAATATTGCTGCAATATGGTTGAAGACTTTTCTTTTTCTTAAGGTTAATTTTACGTTCTGAATCAAGTGACATTTATTGTTCTGTATATACACGGCCTGAGTTTGAAAGGAAAATAAAAGCAAGTTTTATGGTCTATTCCAAATGAGCTTTTTCAGCAGATTTATTGTTATCTCCATGTATCTTTTCTTAGACCTTAAAATCACTCCTCTCCAAATATCATTCTCTTAGTTGCAGAGGTGTTTTCATTTTGTTTTATTTATTTTTTTAAAGGGATTGCCATTTTTACTCTTTGATATACGGTACAAAGGTAAATGTGTGGGTACTGAAAGGGTTTCTGTAACACACTGGGCGAAGAATTCTTTGTTACCTTAGTAGTATATTTAAACAGCTTACCTAGTGGCAATTTTTTTTTGAAGCAGTACAGATGTGCAAAGTGATTTTGGCAAATTTGAATTTGCAACAAAATTACAATTTTGTCTGAAGCAGACACTTTTAATTTCAGAAATGTGTCTGAAAAATACCTCTTTTTTTATTTTATTTTTTAAGAGCAGAGGTGTCCAACCTTTTGACCTTTGTGGGCCATGTTGTAAGAAGAGGAATTGTCTTGGGCCACACATAAAATACACTAACAATAAGGATAGCTGATGATCAGAAAAAGTCGGGCAGATTACAAGTTAACCAGTTCCCGACCGCCCGCCCCAGTTTTACTGCTGCAGGCTGGCTCTCCTGCGCGAACTGACATAGCTCTACATTACTCGCGCGCCGCCGGTGGCGCACTCTTGCCCCCACTAGGCCGCCAATCCATGGAACCGGCTGCGGCCGGGCACCCATGATTGCTCCCCTCTGAGAGAGAAGGAAGGTCAGCTATTGTAAACACAGCTATACACAATGTTAACAGGCACTTGATCACATATCGAACCAAAAGTCCATGGAGTTAAAAGTCATTAATGGCACAGGGGGAGAAAAAGTCCACCATGTAGGGCAGCCATCCAGAAACCAAAAGCCAGGGGTTCCACAGGGCTAAAACAAAGACAGACCGAGGCGCCTCTAAGTGTAGACTTTATGCAACAGGTTTAATGAATAAAATTATGCACTCACGTTAGTAAGTATATATTCATGCCCATAAAACAAGGTTCCAGTGTGGAGAAGTGTACATCATCCGGTCATGGACATCCGTCCTGCTGGAGCCGAAATCTTTTCGCCGTGTCACTTGCTATTATACTTGCCATGAAGAAGGAGTGCGGCTGCCCTCCCCCAGGCAGCAAGCACACTCGGAATTGCGTCGCATGCAGATGACATCATCCAGGTTCGGCTATCCACCAAGCCTTGCTGTCAAGCAAATACACCGAGCCTACTTCCTGATTCTAACCTTGCCGTACAAGCCGACCACGGCGAAAGGATTTCGGCTCCAGCAGGACGGATGTCCATGACCGGATGATGTACACTTCTCCACAGTGGAACCTTGTTTTATGGGCATGAATATATGCTTACTAACGTGAGTGCATAATTTTATTCATTAAGCCTCGGTTTCCACTAGTGCGGCTACGAAGTCGTGCTACTTCTAGCACGACTTCGTAGCGAAAGTAAACTGCGGCTTCAGTGAGACTTGTCCCTCATATATAGAGGGAAGTCGCACTGAAGGCGGCTCAAAAGTAGTGCACAATCTACTTTTGAAGTCGCCGCAACTGAAGCCGCGGCAGTGGAAACGGGCCCCATTGAAAACAATGGGTTTTGACTTGCTGTGCGACTTTACATGTGTCAAGTCGCACCGCAAGTCGCACTAGTGGAAACCGAGCCTAAACCTGTTGCATAAAGTCTACACTTAGAGGCGCCTCTGTCTGTCTTTGTAAACACAGCTGACCATTCTTCTCTCTGAAATGATCACAGAGTGCCTGTGATCCTTCTATATAGGAACACAGGTCTCTATGGTCATTTCACAAGCCCATCCCCTATACAGTTAGTAAACACTCCCCTAGGCTCACAATTAACCCTTTGATTACCCCCTAGGTTAACCCCTTCTCTTCCAGTGTCATTATTACAGTAACAGTGCATATTTTTAGCACTGATTACTGTAGTAATGTCACTGGCCCCCCCAAAAGTGTCAAAAATGTCAGTTAGGGGTCCGATCTGTCCGCTGCAATGTCGCAGTCCCGCTACAAATCACAGATCGCCACCATTACTAGTAAAAAAATAAAATAAAAATTACATAAATCTTTCCCCTAGTTTGTAGATGTGATAACTTTTGCGCAAACCAATCAAAATACGCTTTATTTTTTATTATTTTTTTTTTACCAAAAACACGTAGCAGAATACAAATTGGCCTAAAAGGATGAAAACATTATTTTTTTTTGGGGAGTTATATAGCAGAATGTGAAAAATATTGTTTTTTTTTTTCTTTCAGAAATGTCGCTTTTTTTTTTGTTTATAGCGCAAAAAATAAAAATTGCACAGGTGATCAAATACCACCAAAAGAAGCTCTATTTGTGGGAAAAAAAGGACATCAATTTTATTTAGCGTTGCACGACCGCGCAATTGTCCGTTAAAGTAATGCAGTGCCAAATCGCAAAAAATGGCCTGGTCATTAAGGGGCAAATCCTTCCAGTCCAGAAGTGGTTAACGGTCACTGAAATAGATAATGCACCTATCGCAGTTATAAAACTTAATTTTTTATTAAAAAAGTAAAATAGGGCAACTATAAACTAGTGCAATATTTGACACTGTTTTTTTAAAAAAAAAACAAATGCATAAATATCTGGTTTGATGGATGGAGTAGCAATTCTCAATTAATTCTCAAGGTGCTCTTTAGATATTTTGGTTCTAATTTGCCCTTCGTGTGCTTCATCCTTGAAAATCGTTGCTCACAAATATAGGTGATAGCAAAAACTGATGACATGAATAAGGCGTGATTGTGATATTTGGCATATTTTTATTTGAGAAGATAAAACTTCAGTAAAGGAACACTCACTTTTTTCTTCAGCTGCATATGTTCGCTCAGTATAAATGCATATTTACAAAAAAATTACAAAAAAAATCAACATTGTTTAGAAGGTTTATAATTTTGTGTTGGGCCACCTTGGGCTGCATGCAGCCTGTGGGACATAGGTTGGACTCCCCTGATTTAGAGGGTGTGTGTGGTTTGTTCCTTTAGGGCAGTGTTAATTTTGTCGACTAAAACCGACTAAAACGTTTTCGTCGACTAACACAATTCAGATGACTAAAATACGACTAAAACTAAAATGGCATTTTAGTCTTAAGACTAAAATACGACTAAAACTAAAATGGCATTTTAGTCAAAAGACTATAACTAAAACTAGATCGAAATTTGCTGCCAAAAATTAACACTGGTGCATGCTCAAAGCATAAATAATAACATATTAGATTTTTCACTCCAGGACCAGCAGTAGTATATAATGAGTTTGGAAATTGTAGAGAAATGCTTAAATAATGCATTACAAATAACAATTGAACTACACCCATTTGATTATAGATGACTAAAATGAGTTTTAGTCGACTAAAATGTAGGGCGTTTTAGTCGACTAAAATATACTGGAGTTTTAGTCGACTAAATATGACTAAAACTAAAACACTTGCAGAAGACTAAAATAGGACTAAAACTAAAATGCCATTTTAGTCCTAAGACTAAGACTAAAACTAAATTGAAATTTGCTGCCAAAATTAACACTGCTTTAGGGTGGTTTGGTTTATTTTATTAAGGGGTCTATGTATAAAAAATTTTGCTTTGTGAATGTCTCATTTTATGTGAAAAAGTCACAAATAATAACCATAATGTTTGCAATATGTAGGTATGTAGGTATTGTCAGTTTCTCATTATTGCCTTTTGCAAGGAGAAAGCAGCGTTCAGCGTTCAGAACATTTAACCAAAAAAGAAAATAGCCTAACACTATAGCTAAAGATATTCGACCAGAAGAAGAAATAATAAGGGAGACCTCTGCAATGTGTACAGTCTATGGAGATTCCTTTGTGAAGGACTGAATGAATGGGTGTTTGGCCAAACGAAGCTCCAGTGTGAAGTGAAACCTTTAGCAGTGGTATTACTACTACCTGCAAGGCCCCTTTCACAAGGGCGCCTCCGTGAAGTGGAATCCACTTACTCAGTGGTGGAGGATCTCTCCGCTGAACCCCACTGAGCAGGAGAATGATAGGTCCGTGTCTGCTCCGCTATGCAGCGCAGACACGGACACAGCTCGCTCTCGTCTATGGGGCAATCGAATGGAAATAGACCACCTGTCTGTTTCCATCCAATGCCATACGATCTGCCAGATGGATGGGGAATAGGTACCTGCCGCTCCTCTGAAAAGTGATTAACAATCGGATTGTTTTTCAGAGATGCTTGACAGGCTTGGAGGAGACGCATCTTCACCGCCTGCTTTAACCTCTTGGACCCTGCACAAGCACACCAAAACATTTACAATCAGTGGGCAGTAGCCCTCGCCTGCTGCAAGTAACAGGGGGTAGGTATATCCTACTGTGGCCCAGGCATGTGTACACCCCCAACTAATGCCTCTGCAGCTAAAGGGGGAGTGTTGGCGGCTGGTAAAACCATTGCTCAACTGCGAGGTTTTACTGCCCTCAATCGCCAGTGAGATTGACCCCGAAGGATTTTGTTTAGTGTCACTTTAACTGCTTAACAACCAGCGACATACCCTTATGTCGCTGGACTTTCAGTGGTTATACCAGGATGACACTTGCTGCCATAGGCATTATCCAGATACAGTTTGTTAGAGCAGTGGTGGACTCTCTTATAATACTATCGGAGAGGCTAGCTAGCTACACAATTGCTATTACAAGCAGCGGGAGGGGACTTCTCCCCCTTTGCCGTCTTTCAAGTCTCTCTCTGGCTCTACTGTCCCACCGGGAGATCTGAACGACCAGCCTCCACATCTGCCGGCTGGCCGGACAGCTAAGCAAAGCTGGATTTGGCTTTGATTGGCTGTTTGTGATAGTAACCCGGAAGTTATAACATGACATCACTTCTAGTTTACCCGGATGTCAACAGCGCCATTTTTTTTTTTAAAACAATAGTTCAAAAGCGCTGAACTTGATGTTTTGAATGCTTTCAACGGCAGAGGAGGGATTTGGGGTCTTATAGATCCCAGATCTTTCCATAAAGAGTACCTCTCATGTGCCTATTATTGTCACAAAGGATGTTCACATTACTTGTGACAGCAATAAAAGTGATTTAAAAAAAATAAATAAAAAATTACAGCAACAGTGTTAAAATTAAAAACACATGTGAGGTATCGCCACGAATGGGCAGCAATTCTAACACCAGACCTCCTGTGTACTGTATATCTAAAGTGGTAACCTGTAAAGGTTTTTAAAGCATCACCCATGTATAGTAAAATTTACGTCGTTTGTTGCCGTTCCACAGGGGTGCGTAATTTTAAAGCATAACATGTTTGATATGTATTTACTCGGCATACCATCATCTTTTATATTTTACAAAAAAAATGGGTTATGTATTGTGTTTTTCTTGCATTAAAATTTAAAAAAGTGTATTTTTTGCCAACAAAATTGTGTTTGAAAAACCGCTGCACAAATACCATGTGACATAAAATTTTGCAACACCCACCAATTTTTTCTCTAGGGCCTCTGCTTTAAAAATATATAATGTTTGGGGGGTTCTAATTGATTTTTCTAGCAAAAAATACAGATTTTTTACATGTAAACAAAAGAGTAAAAAAAAGCCTAGTGGTTAAACTCTAGCAGTCACTTTCATGAGCTCACCAGCATTGTTTTTCGAAGGCTGGCCATACATTATACAGTTTCCTTGTACAATTTTCCTTTAGATGTACCAAAATCATATAATATGAGGTCAAACCTAAACACTTTCAATCAGGCCTTTACACTACAAGGTTGAAGGTAAATCTAAAGGAAATTGAATAAGAAAATTGTGTAATGTATGGCCAGCTTCAAATGTTACTAAACAGTAAAATCAGTCGATATATGCAGTAAAGCATGCTTGTTATATTCACTGTGGAACCTAAGGGGTTAATCCTTCGCATTGTTCAAAAAGGCTGTTTGATCCTGTCTTCTCTGATCTTCCACTTCTTCCGCTGTCCCCAATCCATCTCCTGATAGAACAGTGTCTTTGGAGTCACTCTGCATATTCTCAGTTTGGTGTGTATTGCAAGAGATTTTCTTTTCTTGGGAGGGTGCATGTGATCAACACAGGGCCAATCAGCACTGACCAGACGGAGGGTTAGGGGTCCTGCAGCCTCATAGGACAGTCAGAGGAGAATGAAAATTCATCCTACAAGATTTAACTAGACACTGATAAAAGTCACAAGGCTGCTATATACTGCTGATGAGAAAAGGTATTTGGCAGTTTATATTTACTAAAGTAATTGAAAGAGCTCTAATTTTATACCCATGTGGAAGATTAGAACATTATATGGGTACCTTCATCCCAGTTATGAAAATGTGGATTGGAATTGTTGGGGCAAAGAAATGGGGATTTTAAATGGTACCGTCCTGAGACAGACTAAATTAATCCAATAGAAAAATAAGTAAAAAGTATAATTTTATTGATGTACAAAAATATAAAAAAAGGGGGGCACACACAAAGAGAGCTAAAATATCAGCATACAGAGTATACATATATAACATATACAAATATAGGTGAGACAATAATATACAACCTAGAGGGAAGATACTTTTCTCATGTTTATTCCCTCTATGAATAAAAATGTATGAATAAAAATCCCAGTAGATCCTGACATGTTTCACTGAAAACTGCTTCTTCAGGGAAGTGGGACAATAAGACAACACAAACGGGTATTACGCTACAGTGGCAGCCGGTCTATAGAGGGTGCAATGGCGCCGCCCCCCCCCCCCCCAAAAAAAAAAGAAAGAAAAAAAAAAGATTTAAAAAAAAAGAAAGTGGTGGCTATGGGCGGGGGTGGGGTTTTCCACACAACGTGCGGCGGGCAGAGGCGCCGATTGGCAGCCTTCTGGGGGTCATCGGGGTGCAGAGCAATGTGCCCCGACACTCCCCACTTTTGTGATGTCCTGGCTGTGATTGGTCCAGACTCCAGCCTGGACCAATCACACAGGAGGACATCCTGGGTGACGTCACATGACGCGTGGGGGCCGCATCACATGATCACCTTCCCGCCCGCACCTTCCCATCAGAGCAGACGGGAAGTCTGTGTCTGGGCTTGCAGCTGGGCTGATGCTCACTGCGGCCGGCTCCGCAGCCATCCAGTAGTTCAGGAAGGGTGGACCAGAGGTGACCGTGACTCACTGTGAAGGGGGTGGAGCTGCTTGTTGGGACAGGAAGAAGCGGCGGGCTGCTCCAGGGCTCCAGCCTCCAGGTAAGTGCACTGCTCTCAGTCTGGGCGGGGGGGGGGGGGGTGGCACACACGCTGAACTCTGCATTGATGGGGGCATGTACGCTGAACTCTGCATTGGGGGCATGTATGCTGGTCACTACATTGGGGGCACGCACCCTGATCTCTGCATTGGGGGCATGTATGCTAGTCACTACATTGGGGGCATGCACTCTGATCTCTGCATTGGGTGCATGTATACTGGTCACTGCATTGGGGGCATGTATGCTGGTCACTACATTGGGGGCACGCACGCTGATCTCTGCATTGGGGGCATGTATGCTGGTCACTGCATTGGGGGCACGCACGCTGATCTCTGCATTGGGGGCATGTATGCTGATCACTGCATTGGGGGCTCGCACGCTGATCTCTGCATTGGGGGCATGTATGCTGGTCACTACATTGGGGGCATGTATGCTGGTCACTGCATTGGGGGCATGTATGCTGGTCACTACATTGGGGGCATGTATGCTGGTCACTGCATTGGGGGCATGTATGCTGGTCACTACATTGGGGGCATGTATGCTGGTCACTGCATTGGGGGCATGTACACTGGTCACTGCATTGGGGGCATGTACGCTGGTCACTGCATTGGGGGCATGTATGCTGGTCACTGCATTGAAGGGGGCACGCACGCTGATCTCTGAATTGGGGGCATGTATGCTAGTCACTGTATTGGGGGCATGTACACTGGTCACTGCATTGGGGGAATGGTATGCTGGTCACTGCATTGGGGGCATGTACGCTGGTCACTGCATTGGGGGCATGTACGCTGATCTCTGCATTGGGGGAATGGTATGCTGGCCACTGCATTGAAGGGGGCATGTATGCTGGTCTCTGCATTGGGGGCAAAAAAAAAAGCTGCACAGGAATGCTTTCTCACCTCCTTGCCAACCTTAGCTCTGTGTGGAGACTGACAGGGGAGCTGGGAGGAAGTGATGTTGTGTGCAGCACGACTTGTGTGGCATCTCATTGGCTGGATACCTCTTCTTCACAGATTGACTGAAGTTTGTAGGAGACAGCTTAGTCTCCAGATAGCATCATCCAATACTGCAGTGGCATGTAGATTGTTGGCGTAGTGTGTGTGGAACAAGGCAGCCATCAGAAATTTTGGGGCCCCTTACACAGCTTTGTACCTGGGCTGGATCCCCTAACATCAAAGTTTACCCCTTTTATTAGTGTCCCCAAAGTTCTTTCATCAGTGTCCCTAGAGTCACCCCCCTTACAACAGGGTCCCAAGAGTCCCCTTTCCTTAAATCAGGGTCCCCAGAGTTCGCCCTTACATCTGAAATCCCACTTTCATTAGGGTCCCCAAAGTCTCCCCTTCCATTAGGGTCCACATAGCCCCCCTTACATCAGGGTCCCCCAGAGCCCCCCTTCTTGAATCAGGGTCCCCAGAGTCTTCTGTCCTTAAATCTGGGACCCCAGAGTTCTCCCTTACATCAGAGTCCACCTTTCCTTAGGATCCCCAAAGTCATAGGGCCAAAGTCACCACCCTTACATCGGGCTCTGGGCAGTTTAATTCAGTTTATGTGATGCATACTAGCACATGAATTAAACAGCCCGAGGTCCTACTTTTTTTTCTTTTTTTGGATGCAGTTTATTTATTTTAATGTGTGCCATCTACTATAAGGAGTTGTGCTAGAAGTTAGTCCTCCCATTAATTACTGTGCCTTGTTGGTGTGAGGAGCTGTGCTTGTGAATGGCAGCCTCTGTACTAGCAAGGGAGACCTGGGCATGTTCTCAACAGCCTCTCTGGGGGCGGGCACTACATTCATTAAGAGCTGGATTCACCCTGATCCATTATAGCAGTCATAGGACTGTGGATCATAGTTCCCCATATGGATCAGTAGTTTTCAGATGGACTTTCAGCCACTCCATTGGATTCTTTATATTAAGTTACCACCCACAAATATAATCATCTCAGTTTAAAATGTACACTACTTACCTGTGTTTCTCTCCATGTCCCTGTGCTCCCTCCATGTCTCCTGTGCTCTACCCATGTTTCCTGTACACCTTTAATATCCCTGTGCCCACCCCACCTCCATGTGCCTGATACTCTCTCCAAGTTTCCTGAATACCCTTCATGTCCCTAATGTTCCTCCATGTTTCCTACATACTCCTCGTGTCCCTGTGCTCTCTCCATGTCCCCAAAGACACCAGAAACAGAAAGAAGAAGGGCGCAGGAGTGGTTAAAGATCAATACTGTACATTTTTAAAAACCATCAAAAAAATATACACTTACATGGTGATTTTCTCCAGCATGCACCCGGATCAAGATACAGCCTAGGAATAATGTGGGAGCCGAGATGAGAAGTAGAAACTCTTGCTGTGCTGTGTTCTGGACATAATGATGTGATAGACAAAAGACATTGTAGAGATAGTTTTGGAGCCTCCTGTACTGGACGTTCCTCCGACAGCTCTGACTGCTATTATAAGACAGCAGCTTCTCCAACAAGCACATCCGAGCTCCCTGCTTCCCGCGCCGGCTTCCCTGCAGGTTCCCCACTTCCTGCCCCAGCACTCCGGGCTGATTCACCCGTCCCCAGCAAGAACAAACTATTCCCTCGGTTGGAGTTCATAAGAACCCTGCTGCCCTGGTCGCACTCCACATCCTTCACACCGTAGCTATAATCTCTGCCCCGTCATCTCCCTCCGGAGCCACCTTTCACCCAGAGCCGTCCTCCTCACCACCAGTATGGTTACGGGCATGGATGGAATAACTTGTGCACCAACTATTGCTAGCGAAGATTCCGAAATAAAGGAAGGAACGATGTGCGGGACTCAGATAGGCCTTGCCTGTCTGGTACAGTGACTAGACGGGTGTAAAGTATAGCCTTCTCCCTAGCGGTATTCCCTAGTGTGGCTCGGGGTTAAATTTCAGTGCCAAAAGTGGTAACCCCGAGCCACACTCGGGGTACCGCTAGGGAGATCGCTGGATCCTGTAAGAGAGGGTACTCACCTTGTCCCCGGGATCCAGCGATGTATCCCGGCGGTGTGCGGCGGCCGGATCTTCCTCCCGATGCTCTGTGCCCCGGCTTCCGTCTCCTGCGACGTGACGCTCGCAGGGGGATGGAACCGGCGGCAAATTCAAACAAACCAAATACACTGATACATTACAAAATAAAATACATTCACATTAGTTTGCCCCCCAGTGCCATTTCCTGCAGTTTTACTGTACTTTTTATGTATATATATATATATATATATATATATATATAGATATACGTATATCTATCTATCTATATACTGTATATATATATATATATATATATATATATATATATACACACAGTATATACATACATACTTTAACTTATTTATAGTTATTTATTATATTTCAAACGTTATCATACCCGAGATGTTATAAAGAAGAACGCACAGTAAAAAAAAAATCATATGTAAATAGTTGGTTTGGGCTGCTCGTTCTTAAGAATTACATGCAAAATAATGGTACCGCTTTCAGCACCTAAAATCGGAAAGAATCATACCGCCAGGGAGGTTCAATGAGGAAAGCTCATGAGCGATCATTTAGCTGTACAAGTATACCAGTATAGCTATCTTAACCATATTGTCTATTATTGTGACACTAACCTTATCTTTCTTGGTTGACCCTTGCAGTGCCTAGCAGAGTTAACTTGTATTTTAATGTGCATTGCTTTTGTTTCCTGCCCAAGCTATTTTTGGTTAAGTGTAAAATTTGTGTGTTGCACCTTGTGTCATTCTGAGGAACTGTGGCTAGAGAAAGGTAACAAGTTATTTACTACTTATTGAAGTGATATATGCTGAATTGCCTTCTTCTGTAGCCATTTGGTATTATAGTCTTCATGTCAGTTGTGCCCAGGGAGGGTTCGAGCCAATTCTGGGGGTTGGTAGGCAGGACGTAGACCCAAAAATATAACCAGCAGCTCCTACAGGGGTGGTGCTACACATCAATATAATTATACTTTTTACTTATTTTTCTATTGGATTCATTTTTCTTGTCTCAGGACAGTACCATTAAAATCCCCATTTCTTTGCCCCAACAATTCCAGTCCACATACTAAAGTAATTGCATTTCCATGTTCTGTGTACTGTGGGAGACCAGATATAGTGAATGCAGGCTCCTGGGTTTAGTAACACTTTACGTATCTCCAGAACAGATGATGAATGAATCCGTGAACTTTGCTATGGTCCTTGTCATGCATTGAACATAAAAACAAACTCTGAAAAGCTGGAATGGCACTATAATACATACTTCTCATTCGGCGTAAACAAAAAACAGAACTTTGGACGATGATTTCTGTGTTCTATAAAATGTCATTAGGACCTTGGGCGCATGCACTAAACACCAATCAATGCATGGCATGACTATTCTTACTTTATAGTTTCTTTCTTTGTTCCGGTGTTTTGTAGGATTTTAGGCTGGAAGTAAAATATATTAGAGTTGGCCTTTTGACAGGTGACCTTTTACTTCTATGATTGAAAAAAATGTCTCTTAGTTTTGGCTTCACGCTCTGTATTCTCGATGTGAACGCGTTGCTGCTAATGGCGCCTTTGTCAGTGAGATCCCTGCCCTTTCAGAAAATTCTTTGTCTGCAGACCAAATTGTTATTGCGACAATGCTCTTTTGCAGAATTACACGGCTTTCATTAACTTATTTAAATATATTCTTAAAACAAAGAAAGGTCAGCAGTGAAATGTCAAAATCATAGAACGGCTCTTTAAAGCCATACTAGGATTTGATTGCCTAAATTTAAGAGAACAAGCTTTAAAACAAAAGGAAGATTAGATCTTTTGTTTTATTGTATGTTTTGTTTTGTTGTTTTTTTTTTTTTGTCCTGTTCTCCAAACGCTGTAAATATCACAGTTGGACTTTAAAGGAGTTTTCTCTTCTACCTGCAGATTTATCCCAAAGTCTGTTGATAATTAAAAGATAAAGCTCCACTTATTGCAGAACTCAGCTTATGGTTTTGGATCCATGTCACAGCTGGCCCTCTTAATGTTTACATTCTTCTTGCATGCAAGTTGGAGGGTTGCCAAAGTATACACGTTTTTATATCCACAGCAGGTTTGCAGCAACAGATCATGGGGGCCCCACTGCAAAATCTGGTGGGGCCTTCTGGAGAACTCTTTTTATGCTTGTCTGCCAGTCTACAATGAACCATGTGTCGGCATCTGGAGAGCTTATCCTCACTCAGCAAACCGCAATGAACATAGGTATGAAGCACCGGCACCCAGCTCAGCCTCTCAGCAAGCCACTGAGAGCCTGAGCCAGCCGTTCCCGACCCCTCCATGAGCCAGCCGTTCCCGACCCCTCCATGGCCCAGCGTGGGGGGGGGGGGCAGAGAATCCTCACTCAGCAAACCACAATGAACATAGGTACGAAGCACCGGCACCCAGCCCAGTCTCTCAGCAAGACACTGAGAGCCTGAGTAAGCTGCTCCCGCCCCTCCACTTCCCTCCTGCTCTGCCCCCCCAGCGTGGGGGGGGGCAGAGCAGGAGGGAAGAGCATCCTCACTCAGCAAACCGCAATGAACATAGGTACAAAGCACCGGCACCCAGCTCAGCCTCTCAGCAAGACACTGAGAGCCTGAGTCAGCCGCTCCCGCCCCTCCACGGTCTAGCGCGGGGGGGGGCAGAGCAGGGGGGAAGAGCATCCTCACTCAGCAAACCACAATGAACATAGGTACGAAGCACCGGCACCCGGCTCAGTCTCTCAACAAGACACTGAGAGCCTGAGTCAGCCGCTCCCGCCCCTCCACGGTCTAGCGCGGGGGGGGGGGGGGGGCAGAGCAGGAGGGAAGAGCATCCTCACTCAGCAAACCGCAATGAACATAGGTACAACAAAGCACCGGCACCCAGCTCAGCCTCTCAGCAAGACACTGAGAGCCTGAGTCAGCCGCTCCCGCCCCTCCACGGTCTAGCGCGGGGGGGGGGGCAGAGCAGGGGGGAAGAGCATCCTCACTCAGCAAACCACAATGAACATAGGTACGAAGCACCGGCACCCGGCTCAGTCTCTCAACAAGCCACTGAGAGCCTGAACCAGACACTCCCGACCCCTCCATGGCCCAGAGCGGGGGGGGGGCAGAGCAGGGGAGAAGAGCATCCTCACTCAGCAAACCGCAATGAACATAGGTACGAAGCACCGGCCACTAGCTCCGCCTCTCAGCAAGACACTGAGACCCTGAGTCAGCCGCTCCCGCCCCTCCACGGCCCAGCACGGGGGGGGCAGAGCAGGGGGGAAGAGTATCCTCACTCAGCAAACCGCAATGCACATTGAACCAAAGCATTAATTCAAAATACTCACAAAGAGAAAGGGAATACGCTTGCTCTTTAAAGAAGAAGTACAGCCAAAGCTTGTTTGGCTGTACTTCTCCTGTGAATCGCAAGAGTGCAGATTGTTCTGCACTCCTGTGACCTGTTTTCAGCAGATAGCAGGCTGAAGCCCACTGTCCGCTGACATCAAAGAGCTGGTCCAGGCTTGGGAAAGATTGTGATCATATGGTCGGGATCTGCTCACATGCCTGGACCGACACACGGCTCAGCCTCTAAGCAAGCTCTTTTCACTGTGCTTTTCCTGCAGGTCACAGGAGTGCAGATGGTTCTGCACTCCTGTGACCTGTTTTCAGCAGCTAGCGGGCTGAAGCCCACTGTCATCTGATATCAAAGAGCCAGTCCAGACTCGGGAAAGATCGTGACCATATGGTCAGGATCTGCCCACATTACTGGACCGGCACCCGGCTCAGCCTCTCAGCAAGCCACTGAGAGCCTGAATCATCCCCTCTACAGCCCAGTGTGGAGGGGGGGGGCAAGGGGAGGGGGAGAAGCTCTATGCTCAGGGACCTCTGAGAACTGAGAGATTGGCGTTGTTTGGTTACTTGGTTCTCAGCCTTAAAACCCGGCAGGGGACAGATGCAACATGGGACTAATGCTGCATTCACCTAGTATGAAAATAAATTCCCATAGTTCTCTTTTAACCACTTGTCTACAGGGACAATTGTGACATTTAAAAAAATCTGCATTTTTTTTTTTTGCTATAAAATGACTTGGAACCCCCAAACATTCTCTATTTTTTAAATAGAGGTCATAGAGATTAAAATGCTGGCTGTTGCAATTTTTTATGTCACACGGTATATGCGCTGCGAATTTTCAAATGCAAATTTTTTGGAAAAAAATACAATTTATTAAATTTTAGTGAACACAAACACAATATATTACCCAATCAAAAAAAAAATATATATATATATAATGGAAGTACTCCCATTAATATTGACGTACATACAACGCCCTCATGTGCTTGCGTGGGGGAGGTGGCGCTGCTCTCCTGACGACTATGTTCCCATTGGGGTGTTGGGTGAGTGGCCGCTACTCCTTTCCAGTGCTGAATACGGACCTACCTATATGGAATCACTCCATCTTTAGTGCCAACAAAACCAACCTACCTTACGTGTGCCAATACTAACTCTGTATTTGTTGTTTCTACTTTTTCTGTCAATTGTCATGTTGCTACTCGTTATATCCCTATACTCATTACTATGTATACCATGCTGGAACATCTCCAACTTGCCCTTTGTCTGTATTATCCACATTGTTGAATATACGGTTATCGTTGCATTTTACATGTATGTTGTTTAAATCTCAATAAAAAATATCATTAAAAAAAAAAAAAATTATATATATATATATATATATATATATATATATATACAGTATATATATATATATATATATATATATATATATATATATTTATATATATAAGATTATGTTACGCTAGTAAATAGATACCAACCATGTTGCGCTTTAAAATTGCGCACGCCCATGGAAAGGTGACAAACTACAGTACATTAAATTTATCCATAAGCGATGCTTTGAAAGCCTTTACAGGTTACCAGTTTAGAGTTACACAGGAGGTCCAGACCTAGAGTCATTGCTCTCACTCTGATGGCCACTGCGATACCTCACATATGTAGTGCGATCGTCCTTTACATAAGTGTGCGGGACCTGCGTGTGCGTTTGCCTTTGCGTGTAAGCACCCTGGGGAAGACACACTTTTAAAATGATATTTTATTTTCATTTTTTAACCACTTTAAGACCGGAAGGATTTGCCCCCTTAATGACCAGGCCCTATTTTACGATTCGGCACTGTGTTATATACAGACAATTGCGCGGTCGTGTGACGCTGTACCCAAATAAAATTGATGTCTTTTTTTTCCCACAAACATATACACACAAAAAAGAGCGACAATTTTGAAAAAAAAAACAATATTTTTCACATTTTGCTATATGAAATTCTCAAAAAAAAATATTTAAAAATCAAAAAATGTTTAAACATTTTAGGCCAATTTGTTTTCTGCTACATATTTTTGGAAAAAAAATTGCAATAAACGTATTTTGATTGGTTTGCGCAAAAGTTATCGCGACTACTAACTATGGGAAAGATTTATGTCATTTTTATTGTTTTGTTTTTTTTTACTAGTAATGGCGGCGATCTGTGATTTTTTATAAAAAGGTTAAGGAATCCCGCTCTATGGATAGAAGGTTAGAAAACTGGGCTGCAGCCTCCCTTAAATATAACCAATGGTTATATCAAAAATAATTATCTAAAACGGAAAACAAATTGGCGCTGCCTGGAAGTGGGTGGAATATATTGAATACAATTAGATGTAGATAAATATATATGTTTGATGTAGTATGCAATTTAGCTGGTAGGGTAACTATATCAATAATTTCAATAAATAGAAAAATATGTTTAAACCATACATAAATTGATAAAGTGTAAAGTGACTAGTATAACAATAAATATATAAATATATAAATTATATAGACATATACTCTAAATATTCATACATACATAAATAAAGTGATGTGAATTAGGCCCCAGTGGTTTGCCTAGTAAGGTGACTGATTGATAAACACAATCAAATATTAATCACATAAAAATATATATGTATAGATAGTGCCAGTAAAAAAATGGGAAAATAGATATAAAAAAAAAAAGTATAGTGTAATATATATATATATTAATTAGTGACAAGTGCTTGGTGCAAGCTACAATTGAAAAAATATATGTATATATATTCCTGGGGATTAATAGTGATAATTAAAGTGACCAGTGCTGGGTGTGGTCTAAAGGGTGTTTGGAACGAGTTTAACTATAGGATATTGAAAAGTGACCTGTGCAAGTAAATATAGTAGTGTCATAAATATATTGCACAATATACTGCCAGATAATAGATGGATCAGAAATAATAGTCCATAAATAGATGTGGAAGAATCTTCATATGGTGCTCCAGCCTAATTGGGTGCAATAGGCGTGCCAAAAAACGGTGGGTGCTCAAAAGGTGGTTCTGATACAGATTGCATTCACCGGAGTGCCTAACCCCACACAGGGGTGCTAGGCAGGGGTTAAATTACTGTAACCACAGTGGGGGATGGTAATCCTGGAGGTCCCAAGTAATCCTGAATCCCTGTATCCTTGTGAATGGTAACCGGGGGGGGGGGGGGGGTGGGGTGGATATGTATCCCCAGCGTATTGTTGTATTACAGGTGAAACTCCAGCCACGGTATACAGGAAATAAACAAGGGGGGACACATAGTGTAATCCTTTTCCTCATGCCTGCATTGGACTGCAAAGGACGGGGAATCCTCCACTGGGATAACTGTAGCCTTATTCAGTCTTGAGACTGGAGGGTCCCCGTAGGTGGCACAGTCCACTTCTTTATAAGGGACTCCTCAAAAGGATAGCATCTAGCAATCCACTTAGGCACCCCAGAGGAGCGCTTTGGGCGGTCCCATTCTTTTTTGAGCATGTTGTCAAAATATGCGGGAAAGGAAAAAACCTTTGCCGCTCTGGGTGGCTTGTGAGTGCCAAACATAACCTGCGCCCCAGTCACAGCCTCCATTTTCAGGGCCTCATGCACAGAAACAACAAGTGCGTCCACCAGCGCCTTAGCTTGCATGGCAGCGGAGGTGGAAATGTCATCCTCACTGCCAGAGGAGACAGGGCGCAAGGTAGCGGACCCGGCAGGGAGACTCGTGTCTGTGGTGGCTAAGTCAGACTCAGAACCTGAGGCATCAGATGCAGCAGGGGTAGGCAGAGGGCGTTTTTTAACCCCCCTTGCCCTTTAAAGACCACCTCCACCCAGGACACAAACGCTTTCACGACTGCTGAAATTGCATCGGTAGACAGCTGGGATCTGGAGGGCCCTGCAGCCTCCACGAGGGGGTCAGGTAGGGACACTTGATCTGTAGGGTCCATGTTGGACCAGGGGAACCCATCAGTAAAAAGCTGAAAACGTGACAAAATTTTTTATTTATTTATTTTTTTAAAAAGTCCCACTGCTCTGCAGTGCCCCCTGAAGGTCAGGCAATCGCGCTAGAGACCCCAAGCAGAGAGAGAGAGAGACCCCCAGACTCACTGTACCAAGATGCAGCAGAAGGCCCCAGAACGTCTGCACATGTCAGTAGCAAGCTTGATCCAAAACTGCCCAGGGTATAGGGAAGGGCTCCACCCACAAAACAACGCCTCCAGGAACTCCCATACAGATTCCTAACAGAAGAATCCACCGCAAAATGGCCGTGCCGGGTGTATCAAGATGGCCGCTGATCTCCTCTGCACATGTGGCTACAAGAAAATGGTGGCACCGCACAGCCTGCAGAGCAAACGAGGACCCTTAGGAGGACCCCCAGACTCCACAGCGGGATCGATCAGCAAGTGGGCCCTGGAGTTACAGACCAAGACCCCCCGCACGATCATTCGTCCGCCTCTGGCGGCGCACCCCCTGCCCCCCCATTTGGCCTGGAATCGCGGTCTCAGCCCCAGGGACTAAGCCCAATAGCCCCCAGTGTGGGGGGGGGGGCAGGTAACAGATAACAGAGGGGGTGCATGACAGGACAGAGGGGAACCCGGGATTGTGCGGGTCTGACCATCCCAAGGAGGGGCCTGCGTCCACCCCAAAATCCACCAGGGGAAGAGGGGGGAACATTTACTCACCATACCAGGAACACAGGCGGGTGCCATCTCCTGACAAAACCCCTCTCCGCCAAAGTGCGGGGCTGTCGGCCAAATAGGACGGCTGCGACTCGGGCCTAGACTCGGCCGTATGCGACCTGGCAAGACGTTTAACTCGCAGGGCCTGTCCCTGTCCAGTGGGACTATGTCGCGGCTGACACAGCGCGGAGCTAAGGCTTGCGGGCACTCGTTGGCCGGCTGGGGTGACCACTGGATCTATACATCCAGCCTGCCGCTTGGATAGTTGCTTGTAGATCTCACAGGAAAAATCTGGAGAAAAGCTAATTAAAAAAAATTAACTAGAAAAAACTTTGTCAGGACCAGGGATCCCAGCAGGGAACTAGGTCCTTACGCCTGACTAGACAGATTAAAACGGACATCTTATGCAGAAAGAGAGAGGGTGTACCCTCTGGGACTGCCCATAGGCCTAGCCAGAACTTTTATTCTGTCTAGTGTCCTACTCCTGTAGGGGGCAGTATAACCCTACTGATATGCATCAGGAACTGCGTCCGTCAATGAACGGTAGAGAAATAAAAGTATTAAGAAAATTCTGGGCATTATTCATGACAGCTGTAATGCTCTAGACACTGGAAAAGTAAATATTTTATAAATAGACCCCTTAGTGACCAGTCTCTATTCCTTTAGGCTCCGTTCACATGTGAGCGTATGGATCGCGGGCAGAACCGCCGTGGTTCCGCCCGCGATCCGGAGATTTATTGAAAATCGCGGGACGCCTAGCGTTGCCCATTGATTTGCAATAGCCCCCCAAACGCCGAGCGATGTTGCCGCGATTTCCGCCTGCCGAATCGCGGCAACATCGCGCAAACAAAATCACGGGACGCAATACGCTCCAAAGAAGTACAAGAGCTTCTTTGGAGCGTATTGCGTCCCGCGATTTTGTTTGCGCGATGTTGCCGCGATTCGGCAGGTGGAAATCGCGGCAACATCGCTCGGCGTTTGGGGGGCTATTGCAAATCAACGGGCAACGCTAGGCATCCCGTGATTTGCAATAATCTCTGGATCGCGGGCGGAACCGCGGCGGTTCTGCCCGCGATCCAAACGCTGACATGTGAATGCAGCCTTATAAATCAACCCTGCTGATGTTGGTAGGATCTAGCACCCTCCTAGGTAGGTGCTAGGAAAAAGCATCTATTGCTCCTTCTGCATATCAGGGGAGCCTGATCTGTTAGGTTGCCTGTTGCATGTCTCCATGTGTGATTCACTGGGTCTGAGGGAGTGTCCCCACTGTATCCAATGAGGGGGCTTGTTGGACAGTGGAGGAAACCCAGCCAGTGACACATTTGCTTTTGTGGGAGGGCATTCTTGCAATGCATCCTGGGATTGCTCATAAAAGCCGGGGGGACATGTAACAGGGTGTCTTTAGCGGCAAGCAGAGCCCCAGGAGGAGGCAGACGGCTGTCTCTCCTCCTGCTATGTGTGAGGAAGGTGGTCTTAGGCAGTCAGCCTAGTGAACCAGGTGTGGAGCTGAGCTGCAGAGGATCCAGTGTATCTGACAGTGGAGCAGCTTGCAGAGTCTCTCAGGAAAAACAGTGTCTGGGAGTACTAAGGGACTTGCCAAAGGGTCGGCCCATGAAGGGGGACCACTCCAATGAAGTCAGGGGATCAAGGAGCTAGCTCACACAGAGAGAGTTACAGTGAAGGAGTGCCGTGTAGAACCATGAAGAGTAGGGATAAAGGGGGTGCCTAGTAGGGTCCTGAAGAGCGATTCACAGAGCAATACAAGTTCATTAAATTCTTCTTCACTGCTAGTGACAAGGTGAAGCAGCGGCCTTGCCGCACTCCGTTATGTCTAGACATCCCAGCAAATTGTGCATAGTTCATTCAAGTTGGAGTATCCCACTCATCTCTTCTCCTATCCAAGTCCTCAAATAAAACTACAAAAAACCAAAACCCCTAGATTGTTTTCTGACTGAGCCAAGCACTTTGAAAATGCTAAACTGTGATTTTGTTGCTATGGGTAACCCATGATAATCCGTAACCAGCAGCTCCCAAGGGAGTAGTGCTACAAGGATAAAGCACAACCAATGTGTAGTATAGGTTAAATAGGCTCCTGTCTAAATTGGCCCTAGTATGTGAATGTATGAATGTGAGTTAGGGACCTTAGATTGTAAGCTCCTTGAGGGCAGGGACTGATGTGAATGTACAATATATATGCACTGTAAAAAGCTGCGTAAATTGACAGCGCTATATAAGTACCTGTAATAAATAAATAATAAATAAAGCAGGAATAAGAACCCGTGCATGTATTCAGCAAAAAATTCTGGCCACATGTACATACATGTACAACTGTATATACAGACAAGGCTTTTAAAAAATGAACACATTGGTAGGATTTACAACAAGCTAAGCTATTTTTTCCATATATCTAAAACAATTGAAAATTATTTTTTTTTATTCTCATTAAGCAGCATTTTCATATTCATTCTTTACTAAAAAAAAAAAAAAAAGAAGATTATTGATTTGAAGCTTTCCACATTCATAAATAACTGGTCGCTCGTTAAAATAAGATTATTCACCTTATTCAAAAGTTAGAGAAGAGAATAAAGAATAGTTATATATAAATAAAACGGAACTAAGAGTTTAAGTGCAGGAAACTATTTTCTTTTCATGCAATTTTTTTTTTGCTGCTCTAACTGATCTGGGTAACAAAGCCAGCGCTCAGAAGATGACACTCTTTATATGGAGACATTTTGTTCCTGAAGTTAAGAAAATGTTCTTTGTCAATTGAACATGTTTTTATTCCCATAGACAAGGGAAAATCAAAAGAAAGACGTGTCAGTTCTTTCCGGCATAAGAGGCATGGGACGTGCTTTAATGATCAATAAAATCTATTGTACAGAAACTTTGATTAAAAAGGAGAAAATGAAAAAAGGTTTAAAGTTTTAAACATGTTCTATTTCCAGCAGGAATGAAATATTGTAACACTAATACAATACATCATAGTGAAAACGAAAGGAGATAATGAGAAGCGATAGCTAATTGCCATCCATTAACCTATGGCAAAGGCAATTAAAGGGAAACTTTAGTTTTCCTACAAAAAAAAAAAAAATCCCTTATATTTATTTATATAGGTACCAGTAGAAGACTAGCCAGCAGTATAGAGAGCAGAAAAGGGCTGACAGATAATCTCCATGTTTTTACTGCTCTGTTCATGTTCAGAAGATTTCTCTTTACATCCTATTCTGAAGAATGGTGCCACCTGGGATAGGAAGTGCAGGGAAATGTCCCCAATGGGGATGCAGTCATCAAATAGATTAGCACTTTTTTTTTACTCTCCGTCGGTATTTAGAGGATTCCCTTTTCTTCCTATCTTAGTCAGTGCTGTATCTTGGCCTAGGCCAACAAGGCCCAGGCCTAGGGCAGCACTTTGCAGGGGGGGGGGGGGGGGGGGGCAACAGAAAAGCTGCACTCCGCATGGGAAAAAAAACCTCCTCCTGGCTCCCGCACGAAAAGGGTCCCCATCGGCTTGCACTACACTTTTAGTATAGTGCCAGTCTTATGGGGCAAATCAGTCTGGCACCCCCATAAAGCGGTTACACTGCTACCTGCTGGTACTGATGGGCACTAATAGGCTTCACTGATGGCCACTGATGAGGTGGCACTGATAAGCTGCACTGATGGGTACTGATAGGCTGCACTAATGGGCACTGATAGGCTGCACTGGTGGCCACTGATCGGGCTGTACTGATGAGGCCGCACTGATGGGCAGTAATGCGGCTGCACTGATGGGCACTGATAAGGCAGCACTGATGAGGCTGGACTGATGGGCACTGATAGACTGGTTGTGGTCTGTGATTTACAGATGACAGGGTGGGTCATAAACAGGAAGGGTGTGGCCTTTACAGGAAGAGGTGGGTCATATTTAAATTAGGGGCTGCACAAGTTTAGTCAGGCCTAGGGCAGCACAAAACCTAAATACACCACTGATCTTAGTGACTAATGCCACCTAGGACAGGAAAATAGGGAAGATCTCCCTAACGGACAGCACAGTTGCTAAATGGTTAGCACTTCTGCCTAGCAGCGCTAGGGTTGTTGGTTAAAATCTCAACCTCAGAACTACATACCTAAAGTATGCACTCTTTTCCCTGTGTCTGCGCGGGTTTCTTCCCACACTCAAAAGACATGCTGGTAGCTGGTGGGGTCGCAGGGGTCTCCATTGCAACCCAGCCCCATGCTCCAGGGGGCCCGTGCAGCCCCTCTGTATGCCTGGATAGGAGGGCGGTGGCATGTAGAGGAAAAGATCCATCCATGTTGCTGCTGAATGTCCGCTTCTCCTCCTTTCCCTCACGCAAACATTCAGCGGCTGCACGATCGAAATGGAGGGCATCGGTTCCTCTACATGCCGCTCCAGCCGCCTCCCTATCGCTGTCCTTCTGCCCTGGAGTACTGTGTCCTCCCCTCCCCACAGCAGCCGACGGGAGGTGGGAGGAGGAAACCCAACAGCGTTGCAAAGGAGCCAGGATGGAGTATAGGGAAGGAGTTGTTAAATGTGTCATTTACTCGCCCCTTCCTTGTCTTAACTAATAGAGTCAGTACCGATCACTGACTCAGTTTTTATCTTGTTTTTTTTTTTTTTGTTTTTTTCATTCATAGCTGGGGCATAGTTTACCATGTGACCAGCTGCGTCTAACCACAGATGGTCACATAGTAAATAAGAAGAGCCATTGATTGGATTTCCTCAGTTCGTGCCTGACGGGCACGAGTAAAGGAGAGCCGATCTTCGGCTCTCCTGACGGGGGGGGGGGTCTGCACTGGTAATCAGAGCATTGATTACCAGTGCAGACCCTTGGGGGGTGCCACTAGAGCCACCAGGGATGCCCACCCATGGCCACCAGGGATTGCCCACCCATGGCCACCAGGGATGCCCACCCATGACCACCAGGGATGCCCACCCATGGTCACCAGGGATGGCAATCAGGGCTCAGGGACCCTTTCAATGCCCTTTCCATTAGAGCTGCCCATGATAGCCATATATCAGTGCCGCCCACCAGTGCCCATCATTGCAATCTATAAGTGCCGCCCACCAGTGCCGCCTATCAGTGCCCATCAGTGCCGCCTATAAGTGCCCATCAGTGCCGCCTATCAGTGCCCACCAATGCTGCATATCAGTGCCCATCAGTGCTGCATATCAGTGCCGCCTATCAGTGGCCATCCGTGCTGCATATTAGTGCCACCCCATCAGTGCCTGTCAGTACAGGAAAAAACGTATCTATTTACAAAATTTTACAACATAAACAAAAAAAAAACTTTTTTTTTTTTTTCAAACTTTTCAGTCTTTTTTTATTTGTGTAGCAAAAAAGAAAAATTGTGCGGTGATCAAATACCACCAAAAGAAAGCTTTATTTATGGGAAAAAAATGACATAAATTTGGTTTAGGTACAGTGTTGCATGACTGCGCAATTGTCATTCAAAATGCAACAGCGCTAATGGCTTAAAATTGGCCTGGGCAGGAAGGGGATGCAACTACCCTGTATGGAAGTGGTTAAAGCCCATGTATGATCAGGCAAGTGGGATAAATAATACAAGAGAATATTCATTGTTCAGTAATTAGAGGAAATAAAAATGTGTGTGAATGTGTATAGTGTGCATTCCCAGCTATTAAAATTTTCCAACACCCCCCACCCCCCATTAAGTCCAATACTAGGCCCTATCACTGCTCATTTTACTCTGCAGATGGGAGCTCTGTATGCAATGATGAGAAAATAACTTTGCTGCTCCGCCCCCTGTGCCTTTCTAACCAATTGAGAAGCCTGCACTGCACAGCTCTGATAGTCTAGCTCAGGGGTGTCAAACTCAATTTCATTGTGGGCCACATCAGCATTATGGTTGCCCTCAAAGGGCCAGTTGCATCTGTAAGACTAGATGTCCAGAGCATGAGTCATGAGTTCCCCACACTCGATTACATCGCAGTGCTGCTGCCAGTAAGAGGCTAGGGGTGGAACTGCGAAGCAGAAAATGCAGGGTCTGGAGGAGGACCAGAGGAAGGCTGGATTTAGCTGCCAGAGTCTGCTGAATACTTAGACCGGGCTGCGGAGACTAGGTCGTGCCACAGAGAGATGCAGGATCTCTAGGAGCAGTTCTGTTCTCCTCTCTGCTGATACGGTGTGTGGGCGATTGGACATGAGCCTCTGTGCGGCTGCACTGAGAAGCGCAAGATCTGGCAGAGGAGTTGTGTCCTCCTCTCTGCTGCCAACTGCTAAAACATGAGGGGTTACAAAGATGAGGGGGTGCCATAGCTGCAGGAGAGGTGTTAGGGCCACATGAACCGGCTAGGCTGGCTGGACTTGGCCCTCAGGCCTTGTGTTTGACACCTGTGCTTTAGCTCAAAAGGCTTGCTTTGCACTCTATTCATTAATGTGTTCACTCAAGATTCATCCATTTGTCAAATGGGTATAAAATGTAAGGGCTTCTTCATGCCAGATGCATTTTTAAACCACATCCAAACATTCCTGTGACCCTAGTACACACCAGTGCAGTCAGTTCTAATGCTTTCAACAAAAGTACAACCTGCTGTATTTTTTTGTTTAGAATGCATAAAAATGTGTGTAAACATACCAGAATGCAGAATGAAGAGGTTTCAAGTGTCAGAATATAAAAAAAGAGGGGAAAAAATGAATTGGAAAGCATAAAATGTATCACAAACATGTATAAATGCACCAGAATGCCCATTGCCTATTGAAAATAAAAAAAGTGTCAAGAAAAAAAGAGGGAAAAAAAATGCATAGAAAGGCATCAAATTGTGAAAACGCATCAGACTTGAACATTTTTCAAATGAAAATAAAGATTTTTCAAGTATCAGAATACAAAAGAAAAAAACAACACAAGAATACATTAAAAATGCAAAAAAAAAAAAGGAGAAAAAAAACATAGCAACACAATAAGATAAGTCAAAAATGCATTAAAAAAAATGTATGTAAACGCACAAGATTGCACAATGAAAATAAATATTTTTCAAGTGTCAAAATAAAAAAAGAGGAAAAAAAAACACAAAAGAACATATTGAAGTTGCATCAAAAACACTTAAAAAGTGTGTAAATGCAGTAGAATGAACATGTTCTTAACCACTTAAGCCCCGGAGGATTTGGCTGCTAAACGACCAGGGGGTATTTTGCGATTCGGCACTGCGTGACTTTAACGGACAATTGCGCGGTCGTGCGATGCTGTACCTAAACAAATTTGACGTCCTTTTTTTCCCCACAAACAGAGCTTTCTTTTGGTGGTATTTGATCACCTGTGCGATTTTTTGATCACGCGCTATAAACAAAAAAAGAGCATCAATTTTGCAAGAATAACAATATTTTTCACATTTTTTTATATGAAATTCCCCCAAAAAAATGTAAAAATCAAAATTTTTTAACATTTTCGGCCAATTTGTTTTATGCTACATATGTTTGGTAAAAAAAAATCGCAAAAAGCGTATTTTTATTGGTTTGCGCAAAAGTTATCACGTTTACTAACTAAGGGAAAGATTTCTGTCATTTTTGTTGTTTTTTTTTTAACGCGTAATGGCGGCAATCTGCGATTTTTTTTTGCGGTACTGCGACATTGCGGCGGACAGATCGGACCCTTGACTGACATTTTTGACACTTTTGGGGTTACCAGTGAAATTTCTACAGTAATCAGTGCTATATATATGCACTGTTACTGTAAAAATACACTGGTAGTGAAGGGGTTAACTTTATTTGAGAGGGAGGGGCTGTGTGTGTCCCTAGGGGCGTGATTCTTACTGTGATTGGCTGTCTGTTGAGCTGTAGGGACACTGATCAACGGTTCTACATTGTAGAACCGTGTGATCAGTGTTTTTACACTGAGGAGAATGACAGGCAGCTCTTGTTTACACAAGCCGCCTGACTTTCTCCCTCTCCCCCGCCGATCGCCGAGTGACCGGCGGACATCGGGTCCGCCGGTCACACGCGCGGGGGGGGGGTCCGTGACCGCGCGGGAGCACGCCTCCGCGGGCGCTCGCTCGCTCCCCAGAGACTCACAGGCTAGCGACGTAGACCTACATCGCTCTGCCTGTGAGGGGCTGACTGCCGCAGTAAATATACTGTGAGCAGTCGGCAAGCGGTTAATGGAAATAAAGATTTTTCAAGTGTCAAAATAAAAACACATTGAAAATGCATCAAAAACGTGTGTAAATGCACCAGAATGCACATTGTCCTAATGAAAATAAAGATTTTCAAGTATCAGAATAAAAAAGAGGAAAATAAAGCATTGAAACGCTCTGAAAACACATCAAAACTTTGTGTAAAGGCACCAGATTGCACATTGTCCTAATGAAAATAACGTTTTTTTAGGTGTCAGAATAAAAAAAGAGGAAAAAAACGCATTGCAATGCATTGAAAACACATAAAAAAAAGTGTGTAAACGCACCAGATGGCACACAGTCCCAATAAAAATATTTTTCAAGTGTCAGAATTAAAAAGAGAGAAAAAAAAAATTATATAAGAATGTGTGTAAATGCACCCGAATGCACATTGTCCTAATGAAAATAAAAAATTTTCAAGTATCAGAATAAAAAAAGAGGGAAAAAATGCATTGGAATGAATTGAAAACACACCAAAACTGTGTGTAAAGGCACCAGAGTGCAGATTGTCCTGATGAAAAAAAAGATTTTTCAAGTGTCAGAATAAAAAAGGAAAAAAAAAACAAAAAACACAAGAATACATTGAAAATGCAAAAAAAAAAATAGAAAAAAATATATAGCAACACAATCAAATAATAAAAAAATGCATTAAAAAAGTATGTAAACGCACCACACTGCACATTGTTCAAATGAAAATAAAGATTTTTAAGTGTCAAAATAAAAAAAAAGAGGAAAAAAAACACAAAGGAACATATTGAAGTTGCATCAAAAACACTTAAAAAGTGTGTAAATGCACTAGAATGCACATGTTCTTAACCTTCCTAGCGGTATTCCCGAGTGTGACTCGGGGTTAGATTTTAGAGCCAAAAGCGGTAACCCTGAGCCACACTTGGGGTAGCGCTAGGAAGATCGCTGGATCCTGGTAGAGGTTTTACTTACCTTTTCTCGGGGATCCGGCGAAGAATGCGGGCGGTATGCGGCGGCGGAGCTTCCTCCCGATCGTCTGCCAGCCCCGGCTTCCGTCTCCGGCGACGTGACGTCCATCGGGGGGTGGAACCGGTGGCAAATTCAAATGTAAAACACACCAAACACACTGATACCATTCAAAATAAAAAAAAAATCACATTACATTGCCTCCCAGTGCCCTTTCCTGCAGTTTTACTGTACTTTTTATGTAAATATATGTATATATATATATATACATAATTCTTGTGAATGAGCAGCCCAAACCAACTGTATACATTATATATATATATATATATATATATATATATATATATATATATATAAATAATATATAATATATATATAATAAATGTATACAGTTGGTTTGGGCTGCTCATTCACAAGAATTACATGCAAAATAATGGTACCGCTTTCAGCACCTAAAATCCAAAAGAATCATACCACCAGGGAGGTTAATGAAAAAAAGATTTTTCAAGTGTCAAAATAAAAAAGAGGGAAAACACATTGAAAATGCATCAAAAAATGTGTGTAAATGCAGCAGAATGCACATTGTCCTAATGAAAATAACGTTTTTTTAGGTGTCAGAATAAAAAAGAGGAAAAAAACGCATTGCAATGCATTAAAAACACATAAAAAAAGTGTGTAAACTCACCAGATGGCACACAGTCCCAATAAAAATATTTTTCAAGTGTCAGAATTAAAAAGAGAAAAATATATATATAAGAACTTATTGAAAACACACCAAAACGTGTGTAAATGCACTAGAATGCACATTGTCCTAATGAAAATAACGGAAAATTTATATCAAATACTTACCGTAATTTTCCTTTCCTGATGGACTCCATGGCAGCATACGTATCGGGTTTGGCTCCGCCTCCAAACCTACCCATAGGACCTCACTCCCATAAATCTTTGCTCCTGTTCAGCACACGTGTTCTGTAACTATCCTCCACAGAAATCCGGGAGGGAACTCCTGCTGCCATGGAGTCCATCAGGAAAGGAAAATTACGGTAAGTATTTGATATAAATTTTCCGTTTACCTGACAGACTCCATGGCAGCATACGTATCGGGAAATAACTCGCCGTACACACAGGGTGGGCAGGTGCTGAACAGAAAAATTTTAATGCATTTTGTCAAACAGACAGGACTTGCAAACCAAAATTCACAGACGAAAGAGCCGCTGGCTCAACACAGTAATGGGACAGGAACGTGTTAATAGAGGACCACGACGCTGCTCTGCAGATGACTTCAGGAGCCACATGTCTGGATACTGCCCAGGAGGTAGAGATGCTCCGCGTCGAATGAGCTGTAACTACTGCTGGAGGGGTCAAGCCCTTAGCCCTATAAGCCCACTGGATGGTCTGGATGATCCAGGAGGAAATGGATCTCGTCGAGGCTCTTGAACCTTTGTTTTTTCCATAGAAGGTAACAAAAAGATGTTCTGATTTTCTGAAAGAGGAAGTGGCATCTAAATATTTCTTAATACATTTTCCAACATCCAGAGGATGAACCAAAGATTCTTCCTCTTCCTGTCTAAAGGTTGGTAACACTGTTTCTATGTTTTCATGGAAGACAGAAGTCCTTTTTGGTCTCGCATCCAGCATGGGAATGAGCACCACTCTGTCAGGAAAAAATGTTAAGAAAGGCTCTTGTGTCCCAAAGGACCCAATTTCCGACACTCTTTTTGCTGAGGTTACAGCTACCAGAAACACTGTTATCAGTGTAAGCTCTCTTATGGTTAAAGAATCAGACCTGTCTTGAATCTGACCCGCCAGGAAATCCAGAACTAGTGGCAGATCCCACTTGGGAAACCTGGGTTTTCTCTGAGGTCTGATTCTCACCGCCCCTTGGAAGAACTGACGAATTAGGGCATGAGTGGCCCAGGAGATCCCTGTAAAAGCGGAAATAGCCGAGACCTGGACTCTGAGCAAACTCACTGATAGAGGCAAGTCCAGTCCTGATTGGAGAAAGCTCAACACATCCTGGATCTTAATTGAAGATTGAGGATCAGACCTTGTAGTCAGCTGTGCAGAAAATTTTTCCCAGATTCTCTGATAAACCCTGTTCGTTGAGCTTCTTCTAGCACTAAGCAATGTCGAGATTGCCGTTTCTGGACAGCCTAAAGCCTGTAACCTCCTCCTCTCAACATCCAGACCCTGAGATGTAGACGGTCTGGGCACGGATGGAGTACAGACCCCTGGGACAACAGATCCGGTCTGAAGGGTAGCGGGATTGGGTCTCGGACACTGAGTAGCGTCAGAAGGGGAAACCATGGCCTGTTCGGCCAGAAGGGAATCACCGCCACTACCTCCACTGGCTCCGACCTGAGTCTCCGAAGAAACTGTAACACAATCGGAATTGGTGGGAAGGCGTATGCCCTGTGGAATCTCCACTGATCCGAGAGTGCATCTATCCCTGATGCTTGTGGATCTCTGAATCTTGAATAGTACCTTGGCAGTTTGTGATTGCAGGGGGAGGCGAAGAGGTCTACCTCTGGAGAGAGCCCCAATGTTAGGATCCAGTCGAACGTTTCCTTGTGAAGGGACCACTCGTTGTTGTCCAGATCCACTCTGGACAAGAAGTCTGCTTTGACATTCTGGACTCCTGGAACATAAACCGCTGAAAGATTCGAGAGATTTCTCTGTGCCCAGGACATAATCGGCTCCACTTCCCTCAATAGGGACCAGCTGCGTGTTCCCCCTTGTTTCCTGATGTATGCCACTGCTGAGGTGTTGTCCAGACGCAGCATGACAGGTTGGTCTTTTGTCAGCTGAGAAAATGCCCGAAGAGCTTGGAATGCTGCTCGGAGTTCCAGTATGTTGGATACTAATCCTCGAGTGGAAAACTCCCACCTGCCCTGTGCCACCTCCGACAGACAGTGGGCACCCCAGCCTATGTTGCTGGCGTCCGAGGTAACCACTACCCACGGAGCTGGCTTCAGAGAGTGGCAGTTCAGCAGGTGGTCTCTGCACAACCACCAGGGGAGACTCGCTCTCATTGAAGGGGTTAAGAAGATGCGTTGATCCAGATGCCACGTATCCCATTGCTGAAGGAATCCCTTCTGAAAGGGTCTCATCCTCCACAGGGCCCACTTCACCATGGGGACTACTGCGACCATAGTCCCGATCACCTTCAGGCATTGACGTGCCTGAAGATGAGAGGATGAGAGGGCAAAGCGAATCCTGTCTCGAAGTATCCCTATTTTTTCCTCTGGAAGAGAGATAGTCGCCTTCTCTGTGTTGAACAGAGCGCCCAAGTAGATCAGGGACTGAGTTGGAATCAGGTGACTCTTCTCCTTGTTGAGTAACCAACCAAACTTCTGGAGAGTGGACACGACCTGCTCCAGATGGACTAATAGTTGGTCTCTGTCTTGGGACAACAGGAGGAGATCGTCCAAATAGTGGTGAAGACGGATACCTTTCAATCTCAGTAGGGCTACCACGGCCAATAAGATTTTTGAAAAGGTCCGTGGAGATGTTGAGAGCCCGAATGGGAGACAGATAAACCGAAGATGTAATCCTCCCACTTCGAACCGGAGAAACCTTTGAAAATCTTCGTCCACAGGGACATGAAAGTAGGCGTCTTTCAAGTCGATGGACACCATCCAATCTGCCGGATGGACTGACTGCTGTATGGACAACAGGGTCTCCATTTTGAACCTTTCTTTTTTTATGAATTTGTTCAAGAAGGTCAAATCTATTACTGGTCTCCATGATCCGTTCTTCTTTTGGACCAGAAAGAGCGGAGAATATATTCCTTGGCCTCGCTCGGACTCTGGAACGGAGATGACAGCCCCTTGAGCAATGAGAGCTTCGACGTAAGAAAACAAAATCTGACGCCTTTCTTCTAGGCATGGTATGGCAGTAGGCAGGAACCTTGAGCCTGGCCTCTCCTTGAAGACCCACTTGTGGCCTGAGGACAGACAGACAGGCATGTCCGCCCAGACATGCCGGAAGGAGCGTAGACGCGCACCCACCCGACATGTCTGAGCGGGCCCACCTTCAAAAGGACTTAGTGGGCTCACGGTCCCCCGAGGAGACATTCTTTGTCGTCTTCCTAGAAGACTGTCTGGATCTCCAGTTCCGGTTGAACTCCCGACCAGGTCTATAAGAACGAGCTTCCCTGGCCCGGTCAGGAACAAATTTTCTGGTAGGCTGTCCTTTCTTGACGTTGAACTGGCGCCGATCCTGGGGAAGAAACCCAGACTTACCGTCTGTAGCCCGGGTTATGGCCTCGTCAAGTTTATTCCCGAAAAGGGAGGACCCCTCAAAGGGAATACGGCACCAAACCTGCTTTGATGCCGGATCCGCAACCCAAGGGCGGAGCCAAAGAGCTCTCTTAGCTGTGACCGAGGACAGCATAACTCTTGCTAATAGACGGATCAGGTCTATGGAAGCCTCCCCAAGGAACGACGCGCCCAGCCTAAGCTCCTGGATTGGAGCGCTTCTGGCCACCTCCTCCGAAACCAATCTGACCGATTTGTCTACCACATCAGCCCAAGACTCCATGGCTTTGGATAGAGCGGCTAAAGCCAGGACTGGCTTACAGGCCATACCTGCTGTAAGGTAGATTCTTTTCAAATCAGAGTCCATCCTTCGGTCCAACGGGTCTTTAAATGAGACCGTATCCTCTAAGGGAAGGGTCACGTGCTTGACCAGTCTCATGACTGCTGCGTCAACTAGAGGAGGAGACTCAAGATGTTTCACATCATCCTCTTTGAAGGGGTAAAGTTTAGCCATCTTGGATACTAAGGAATTCTTTCGTTCCACCTTTCTCCACTCTTCCAAGATAATTTCACCCAACTCTCCCAGGAAGGGAAAATTAACACGCTCCTTATTGAGCTGTTTAAAGTACTTCTTCTGCTTGGGAGGGGGAACAGCTGACTCTTCCCAATTTAAGGTCTCTCTGACCGCTTTAACCAGGGAAGGCACCAAGGTATATTCAAAACCCAGGCAGGTATCCTCATCTTCAGAGTCGCTACCTGACAAGAGCATCGACTGATGGCTTGTGTGGGCCGACTCAAAATCTTCCTGTACCTGGAGTGCTACAGGGGAAGGGCTTGGGGAAGCCGTTGCAGTGTCTTGAGAACGACTGACACCCAACTCTGCCAAAGAGTCCTTTACCACTCTCTTGACCAAAGCCTCAATGCGTTGATCGGAAGTATCCCTTTCTCCCGCAGCCTGGGAGAAACATCTGTCACAGAAAAGCTTCCTCTCCGGGACACTAGCGCCACAGCCCCTGCAACCTGCTTTGTCAGGTCTCCGTGCGTGGCTGGCTGAAGTAGACGCTTTACGATGATGTGAGCCCGAACGGGACTTTCCAGTAGAGTGCCGGTGGCGAGAGCTCGAGCGCCTTTCACTTCTTTGAGAAGAGTGCCTAGTCTCTGAACGAGGAGGGCTGTGAACAAGAGAAAAAACAGAAAAAACAGACAGGAAGCTAGGAACACCTGAGTTCCTACCCCCACCCCCTATAACCCACAACCCCACCAAGAAGCCCCAAATACCTGTTAGGGGCGGGCTGACCACCGGAGGGCAAAGTAGCTTCCATTCTGATGCTGACCTACAAGAATGAGCCGGACAGCATGTCAGAAAAACCAGCAAAGCGGGGGGGGGGGGGGTTGCTCCCAAACTGGGGCCAGTACTCACCAGGAACCAAGGTTAGCAGGCAGAGCGGCAGCGCACAGCAAACGACCAAAAAACGAACGATTTTCGTATGTGTAACACCCAGTATCTGCAGTGTGTACAAACACAACACTGCTGACAGCTCTGGGGTTTAAATATGGCGCCTGGTGACGTCATCAGCGATCGCCACCGACGCCAGCTTACTGCGCATGCGCCGTGCTTACACTGCGCATGCGCGAGAACCAAGCCTCGTTCTCGAGGCGCCGCACATGCGCAGTAGCGCGCACCGGAGGCCGGTCAGGAAGTGAATCGCTGACCGGCCCCGGACCACTAGCCACCAGGGAAGGCAGGAGAAAACCAGGTAAGACATAAAGGCACGAGCAAGCAATAATATAAACAAAATAGCTGCCATGGAGGACTTTGTACTCACGGACCGCAGATCACCAGGGATGGATGCACACACCGGACTTATCTCATTCTTAGGGTACCGGCCACCCGCAGCAGCTGGGCTTTTTGGCCAAGGCTGCAAACATCTTCGCCCCTACTCCATACCCCGCAGCAGCTGGGGCTTATTGGAGAGCTCCATACCCGACTGGTAGAGCCATCCATCACCCGGAATCCATCTTCAGGTAGGATATCAGGTAATCCTTTGGAGGACAAAAAAAGAACACGTGTGCTGAACAGGAGCAAAGATTTATGGGAGTGAGGTCCTATGGGTAGGTTTGAAGGCGGAGCCAAACCCGATACGTATGCTGCCATGGAGTCTGTCAGGAAAAAGAGTTTTCAAGTATCAGAATAAAAAAAAGAGGGAAAAAATGCATTGGAATGAATTGAAAACACACCAAAACTGTGTGTAAAGGCACCAGATTGCAGATTGTCCTGATGAAAATAAAGATTTTAAAGTGTCAAAATGAAAAAAAAAAAAAAAAAAACAGACAAAAACGCATTGAAAACGTTTAAAAAAGACGTATGAATGCGTATGTAAAAATGCAGAAATGGTGGTGTGAAGAAGCCCTAAATCTTGGCTGAGAAATGTGTGAATCATGGCTACAAACATTAATAAATAAACGATGTGCAGCTCTTCTCAGGTTTTCCTACAGCACATGACAGGTTACACTTTATTGTGACCATAAAAAAACAAGTGCTTTTGTTTTGCACGCTTATACAGCATAGAGATTTACAGCAACCAAACAGAAAAACCAATCCTAAACCAGATCTGACCAATGGAAATCCCCTTCCATATAAGGATGTGATGTCCAGTATGGAAAAAACAGCAGCCAATCAGAGAGCTCCTTTGGCAGTTACCATGACGTCACAGAGGTGCTATAAATAGGAGCCCAGCTGCAGCTCTGTGTCAGTTAATCTAGGACAGCAATTTTTTTGCTCCTCAGAGAGATTGATTTGTTTTGTGATTTGAGATCATTTTGGTCAGATTTTGGCCATTTTGTCAGTGAATCGAGTCAGTGAATTTTATCAGCTAGTGAATCTAAGTGGAAGAATGATTTACAGGCTGTTTATCTTCTTTCTTTTTCTGCACCTTGGGACAGGTAAGTAGAGATCAGTCTTCCCCCTTACAGTACAAATCACACCACTAACACAGCACAGCAAGGATTCTTTATTCTCCAGGACTGGATAGTGACACTAATGGGCCATACACACTAGAAGATTTTCTGAAGACTTTTTCCTTTAGATTTACCAAAACCATATAATATGAGGTCAAACCTAAACACTTTCAATTTGTATGCAATCTGGCAGGCCCTTCCACTACATAGAAAAGGTAAATCTGAAGGAAATCTAACCACAAAAGTAGGATAGTGTGTATCCAGCTTTAGGCTTCATGCACACTGGATGTTATTTAAAAAGCCAGTAGCTTTGTAGTAAAATTTTCAGCGTCTTTTTAGCTTTTTTGCTTTGGCGTTTTTCAGCGTTTTTTGTCATTTTTTGGCATTCTTAGCGAAAAATCACCTCTCTGCTATTTTAGGCTACGTTCACATCTTGGCGTTGCTATTTACAGGCGTTTTTGTGCAGGCGTTTTTAGGTTGACAAGTGACCAATGTAAAAAAATAAAAACACCTGTAATCTGCCCAAAAAGAAGCTCATGTACTTTTTTGAGCGTTGGGCGTTTTGCTTAACCACTTGCCAACTGCCGCAGGACTATATACGGCGGCAGTCAGCCCCTCACAGGCAAAGTGATGTAGGGGTACGTCACTAGCCTGTGAGGCTCTAGGGAGCGAGCGCGCGCCGCCAGAGGCGCGCTTCCGCTCACTCACGGACCCCCCCCCCCCCCGCGCGTGTGAGTGGCGGACCCGATGTCCGCCGCTCACTCGCGATCGTCGGTTACACCGGGAGAAAGGCAGGCGGCTGTGTTTACATTAGTCATTCTCCCCTGTGTAACAGCACAGATCATACAGTCCTGCTGTGTAGGACCGTAGATCTCTGCTGTTACATGAAAAGCCACATCTCTGCACAGTAAGAAGCACGCCCCTAGGGACACACATAGTCACTGCATCTCTAATAAAGTTATCCCCTTCCCTGCCAGTGTCATTTTTACAGTAACAGTGCATATGTATAGCACTGATTACTGTAGTAATGTCACTGGTACCCCCAAAAGTGTCAAAAATGTCAGTCAGGGGTCTGATCTGTTCACCGCATTGTCGCAGTACCGAAAAAAAAAAAATCGCAGATCGCCGCCATTACTCGTTAAAAAAAATAAAAATAAAGATGACAAAAATCTTTCCCTTAGTTAGTAAACGCAATAACTTTTGCGCAAACCAATCAAAATACGCTTATTGCGATTTTTTTTACCAAACATATGTAGCAGAAAACAAATTGGCCTAAAATGTTTGTGAAAAATATTGTTATTTTTCCAAAATTGTCGCTCTTTTTTTGTTTATAGCGCATGATCAAAAAATCGCACAGGTGATCAAATACCACTAAAAGAAAGCTCTGTGTGTGGGAAAAAAAGGACATCAATTTCATTTGGGTACAGTGTCGCACAACCGCGCAATTGTCCGTTAAAGTCACGCAGTGCCGAATCGCAAAATAGGCCCTGGTCCGGAAGGGGATAAGATCTTCTGGGGCTTAAGTGGTTAAAACGTCAAAACGCTCAGATGTGAACAGGGGCCATTAAAATGAATTGGATTTGTCTTGTTGGGCGTTTTTTGAGCTGATCCTAGAGCAGAAAAGCCCCACAAACACCCCAAAGCGCCTACATGTGAACTTTGCCTGAGTAACTCCGAGTTTCCCACAATACAATGCTTGCCAGAATTGCATCGCATGGGTGTTCACACCCATGCGATAAGATTTAGGTTCGGGGAAAAAAGGGTCCTACAACATTTTGGTGCAAATGTGGATTATTTTTTTCCCCGCATCAAAATGGTGTGTTAACACCATGCAATGTGATTCTGTCAAGCTCACTGATTTTTCCAATCTGTTTTTGGGTGTCCTTCATGGAACATTAAGCCCCCGTTCACATCGGGCAGGTTTGACATGTCAAATCGCATGCCAAATCAGAGCCTACTACCGGCAACATCATAATATCCAATAGGTGTAACCCTGACTTTGCGTCGTCGCACTGATTCCCAAAAGTAGTTTCTGCATTACTTTTGGCGACTTCAGGGCGATTTTACACATCTATGCATGAACCCGAACAGATGTCTGTCAAATCGCCCCTGAAGTCGCACTGACGTGAGTTTGAAATCGTGCGTGTTCAGCTGAATGATTTCAAACCCGCCCTTAGTGTGAACCGGCGCCATTGCCGGCAATAGGCTCTGATTTGATATGCGATTCGGCATGACAAATCACAATGCCAAATCGGCACAATGTCAATGGGGGCTTCATATTCCATGAACGATACAGATTGCAAAATGCAGTGCGTTTGCCAGAATTGCATCGCGTGGGTGTTCACAGCCACGCATTGCTATTAGGTGTGGAGAAAAAACGGTCCTACAACATTTTGGTGCAAATGTGATGCAATTTGAGCCACACAAAATATATGGCTCAAATCGCATCGCACAGACATCACATGTGATGTGCACAGGAATGCGGTGCAATTTTGGTGCAAATCACATGCGGTGTTCAGCATGCACCAGTGTGAACCCAGGCTATGTGCCATGAACGACACCTCGAAACAGAACCTAACTTAAAACTTAGAACTTAAAAAAAGCAATGGCATCAAATGTCAAAGAACGCCAGTTAGCAGCGTTTTTTGGCGTTTATCAGCGTTTATTGACGTTAGAGCGTTTTTACAGCTGAAAAACGCCACTCAAAACCCACTAGTTTCTGGGTTTTTTTACAGTCAGAAACTGCCCCTGCCAAAAACTGCTGATAACAGCCTATGTGTGCATGGACTCATAGGAGAACATGCTGGGGAGTTTATTGGCTGCAGGAAAAAAACGTCTGACGCCAAAAACAGCCGCTGTAAAAACATCCGTGTGCATGAGGACTAAGGCTTCATGTACATGGGACGTTTGAAAACCTCTCCTGAACGCTGGAACTTGACAGTTAGTAACTGACGGTTAAAAACGTCCGTTTTGTCGCGTTTAGGGTCCTGTCACACAATCGATCCGATCAGAGCCACCTGTCAGTTTTTTTAGGCGGACCTGATCAGATGCTCCATGCATTCCTATGGGGCAGCGGATGTAAGCAGAGACATCTCCCGCTGCTATCTGATCCAATCCGGTCCGTGAAATCCAGACGGATGGAAACCCTATTTTCCATCCGTCCAGCGGATTGGATCGGATGGGATCGGATGAGAACGGACAGGCGGTCCATTCTCATCCGATTCCCCCATAGAAGACAGCGAGGATCTGACAGTTCCATCTCTGCATACATGGCGGAGACGGAGCTGTCATCCGCCTGCTCAGCAGGAATCAGCGGACGATCCCCGCTGAGCAGCACGGAGTCCGCCGATGGAGGCAGACCGCGTGAAAAGGGCTTTACATGCCATGTTTTTGCGCGTTTAGCAGCGTTTGTGTTTAGAAGCGTTTTTACATTGTAAAATAGTCAGAAATGGATCCCCATTGAATACACCTAGAAATTAAACGCTTATAAACGCGTTACCACGTTTAGACACATTTTCATGCTTTTACAACCGTTTGGTGTTTCAAATGCCAATAAACTTCTGTCTGAACGCATTTTTTTTGCTTTATAAAAATGCCACTAAACTCAACTGCCTGT
Source organism: Pelophylax lessonae (assembly GCF_965119305.1). Classification (NCBI taxonomy): domain Eukaryota; kingdom Metazoa; phylum Chordata; class Amphibia; order Anura; family Ranidae; genus Pelophylax; species Pelophylax lessonae. Next base: position 124,005,187 of record NC_138770.1, read on the forward strand.
AAATGAGTATTAGTGCCGGTTCACATTTGTGCGGCTTGCGAGATTACATGTAATTCGGAGTGCACTGCTCCATTACATGCGATCTCATGTGCGGATGCAAATTCAGCCATACACTTTGTATGGCTGAATTCGCACTGTATCCGCACCAAACACGCACAGGAGGCTTTTTTCCAGCCGCATCAGGATCGGATCGCACAGTGGTTCACACTTGTGCGATCCGATTCTGTGCAAACTGTCAGATCGCACTGCGATATGCGATCAAACTGGGGGTGTGGTTAACATTTAATTGACACCCCCTGCTTATCGCATATGGCAGTGTGAACTGCCAGGTGTGCGGATGCGATGCGGGATCACGCTGCATATTCGCAGCATTTCTGCATCGCACAAGTGTGAACCGGCACTAAGGTCCGGTTCACAATTATGCGATGCGGGAAGGCTGCGAATCCGCAGCCTGTTCCCGCATCGCACACGCACCCCTGGCAGTTCACACTGCCATATGCAATACGCTGGGGGTGTCAATGTAGTCTTAACAAAACCCCCAGTTTGATCGCATATCGCAGTGCGATCGTGCTGTTCGCACAGGATCGGATCACACAAGTGTGAACCACTGTGCGATCCGATCCTGATGCGGCTGCCAAAAAGGGTCCCTGTGCGAGTTTGCTGCGGGTGCGGGTGCGAATTTAGCCATACAAAGTGGTGTATGGCTAAACTCTCACCTCACAGCCGATCGCATGTAATGAAGGAGCAGTGCGCTCCGACATTACATGCGAACCCCGCACTCGCACAAGTGTGAAGCGGGGCTAAACGTCTCAGTGTACATGGAAAGATAAGATAACAGAGGAGAGTTCAGGGGATGCTGGAAAAAAGGACCAACTGCTCCTAAACATCTGTTTATTAGCTGCAGTGTACATGAGGCCTTATTAGAACAATGCAGTCATATGGGTAGATAAAGATCCTTATGGAAATGATTTGTGAATGGATCCTAATGTGTGTATGGAGTGTAGGAGGGTTGTTATAAGGCGCTAATAAACCCCCAACCAAAAATGTCATCCATTGCAGCTTACCAGTCATTAGATGTGACGGCTGCATTTGTTTTCTTTTTTTTCCTTCTGTTTTCACCTGGTGATCTGGCCAATAACATGTTTTAGAGCGCCCCCACTCTGGATGAAGGAGCATGCTTGTCATTCTGGGGGGAGGGGAGTGTTAGATGGACTATCAGATTTAGATACACTAAACAGATTATAGCCAAATGCTAGTTAATGCCTTTTAAAGCAGTCACAGCAACAGTTTTTTTGTTTCCTTTTGGGATAAAGGTTTGAAATAAATAAAAGCTGACCATTGTTTTTACCCCTGTCAGTGTTAAATGGTTTGCCTAAAACCTCTATCTGCTGCATCCGAAAAACTGTTTGTTTTGTCGAAAAACATCAGACTTACTGGGCGGATCCCCGGGTGAAAATAAAGCCTAAAATAGGACAAAATCTGCAAAATAAGACATTTTTGCTTTTGAGTTAAATACCGCTTTAAGATGACAATGTGCCCATAGATCTAGCCACCCTCAGGTACCCGCCTCTGTTGATATATTCTCAGTACAGGGCCCCATAGATCCAACTACCCTCAGGTACCCGCCTCTGCTGATATATTCTCAGTACAGGGCCCCATAGATCCAACTACCCTCAGGTACCCGCCTCTGATGGCATATTCACAGTGCAGCTGCCCACAGATCCAACTGCCCTCAGGTACCTGCCTCTGATGACACATTCCCAGTGCAAGTGACCATAGATACAAACCACCCTCAGGTACCCGCTTCTGATGACACATTCCCAGTGCAGCTGCCCATAGATCCACCTGCCCTCAGGTACCTGCCTCTGATTACACATTCCCAGTGCAGGTGCCCATAGATCCAACAGCCCTCAGGTACCTGCCTCTGATTACACATTCCCAGTGCAGCTGCCCATAGATCCACCTGCCCTCAGGTACCCGCCTCTGATGCCTTATTCCCAGTGCAGGTGCCCACAGATTCAACTGCCCTCGGGTACCCACCTCTGACAGCACATTCACATTGCAGCTGCCCATAGATCCAACTACCCTCAGGTACCCGCCTTTGACGGCACATTCACAGTGCAGGTGCTCATAGATCCAACTGCCCTCAGTTACCCGTCTCTGATGGCACATTCACAGTGCAGGTGCCCATAAATCCAACTGCCCTCAGGTTCCCACCTCTGATGGCACATTTACAGTGCAGGTGCCCATAGATCCAACTGCCCTTAGGTTCCCACCTCTGATGGTACATTTACAGTGCAGGTGCTCATAGATCCAACTGCCCTCAGGTTCCCACCTCTGATGGCACATTTACAGTGCAGGTGCCCATAGATCCAACTGCCCTCAGGTTCTTACCTCTGATGACACATTCACAGTGCAGGTGTCCATAGATCCAACTGCCCTCAGGTTCCCACCTCTGATGACACATTCACAGCGCAGGTGCCCATAGATCCAACTGCCCTCAGGTTCCCACCTCTGGTGGCACATTTACAGTGCAGGTGCCCATAGATCCAACTGCCCTCAGGTTTCCACCTCTGATGACACATTCACAGTGCAGGTGTCCATAGATCCAACTGCCCTCAGGTTCCCACCTCTGATGACACATTCACAGCGCAGGTGCCCATAGATCCAACTGCCCTCAGGTTCCCACCTCTGATGGCACATTTACAGCGCAGGTGCCCATAGATCCAACTGCCCTCAGGTTCCCACCTCTGATGACACATAGAAACATAGAAACATAGAATGTGTCGGCAGATAAGAACCATTTGGCCCATCTAGTCTGCCCAATATATCTGAATCCTATGAATAGTCCCTGGCCCTATCTTATATGAAGGATAGCCTTATGCCTATCCCATGCATGCTTAAACTCCTTCACTGTATTTGCAGCTACCACTTCTGCAGGAAGGTTATTCCATGCATCCACTACTCTCTCAGTAAAGTAATACTTCCTCATATTACTTTTAAACCTTTGCCCCTCTAATTTAAAACTGTGTCCTCTTGTGGTAGTTTTTCTTCTTTTAAATATGTTCTCCTCCTTTACCGAGTTGATTCCCTTTATGTATTTAAAAGTTTCTATCATATCCCCTCTGTCTCTTCTTTCTTCCAAGCTATACATGTTAAGGTCTTTTAACCTTTCCTGGTAAGTTTTTTCCTGCAATCCATGTACTAGTTTAGTAGCTCTTCTCTGAACTCTCTCTAGAGTATCTATATCCTTCTGGAGATATGGCCTCCAGTACTGCGCACAATAAGTGAGGTCTCACCAGTGTTCTGTACAGCGGCATAAGCACTTCTCTCTTTCTACTGCTTATACCTCTCCCTATACATCCAAGCATTCTGCTGGCATTTCGTGCTGCTCTATTACATTGTCCTCCCACCTTTAAGTCTTCTGAAATAATAATTACTCCTAAATCCCTTTCCTCAGATACTGAGGTCAGGACTGTGTCAAATATTCTATATTCTGCCCTTGGGTTTTTACGCCCCAGGTGCATTATCTTGCACTTATCCACATTAAATTTCAGTTGCCAGAGTTCTGACCATTCTTCTAGTTTTCCTAAATCCTTTTCCATTTGGCGTTTCCCTCCAGGAACATCAACCCTGTTACATATCTTTGTGTCATCAGCAAAAAGACAAACCTTACCATCGAGGCCTTTTGCAATATCACTTATGAAGATATTAAACAAAATTGGTCCCAGTACAGATCCCTGAGGTACCCCACTGGTAACATGACCTTGTTCTGAATGTTCTCCATTGACTACAACCCTCTGTTGTCTGTCACTCAGCCACTGCCTAATCCACTCAACAATATGGGAGTCCATGCTCAATGACTGCAGTTTATTGATAAGTCTTCTATGTGGGAAAGTGTCAAAAGCCTTACTAAAATCTAGATATGCAATGTCTACTGCACCTCCACCGTCTATTATTTTAGTCACCCAGTCAAAAAAATCTATAAGATTTGTTTGACATGATCTCCCTGAAGTAAACCCATGTTGTTTTTCATCTTGCAATCCATGGGATTTAAGATGTTCCACAATCCTATCCTTTAATAGGGTTTCCATTAATTTGCCTACTATTGATGTCAGACTCACTGGTCTATAGTTGCTCGATTCCTCCCTACTACCTTTCTTGTGAATGGGCACGACATTTGCCAATTTCCAATCTTCCGGGACGACTCCTGTTACTAATGATTGGTTAAATAAATCTGTTAATGGTTTTGCCAGCTCACCACTAAGCTCTTTTAATAATTTTGGGTGAATCTCATCAGGACCCTGTGACTTATTTGTCTTCACTTTAGACAGCAATCTTAGAATGTCTTCCTCTGTAAAGACACATGCATCAAACATTCACAGTGCAGGTGTCCATAGATCCAACTGCCCTCAGGTTCCCACCTCTGATGACACATTCACAGCGCAGGTGCCCATAGATCCAACTGCCCTCAGGTTCCCACCTCTGATGGCACATTTACAGCGCAGGTGCCCATAGATCCAACTGCTCTCAGGTTCCCACCTCTGATGACACATTCACAGTGCAGGTGCCCATAGATCCAACTGCCCTCAGGTTCCCACCTCTAATGACACATTCACAGTGCAGGTGCCCATAGATCCAACTGCCCTCAGGTTCCCACCTCTGATGACACATTCACAGCGCAGGTGCCCATAGATCCAACTGCCCTCAGGTTCCCACCTCTGATGGCACATTTACAGTGCAGGTGCCCATACAAATCAAATGTAATGTAATATTTACTGGCCACTGAAGCAGTGTGTTTGCAAACTGTTTTTGGGGTGTTGTTAACTTGATAATAACACCTGCAGCAGTTTGCCTTAATGTAGTGCGATTGTGATGCGGTGCGGGAAACACACAGGAATCGCTGCAAATCCCGAACCGCATCAGTGTGAACTGGGACTCAGTTGTTGGGATCAAAGCCACAATTATTTTTAACTGTAGTGCTCCAAAAAAAATTAAAGGAGCAGGGTGGGAACTTTTTTTTTCGAGTGACTGAAATTTTACCAATGAAGGTGGGTTTTCATTTGGGAAGTTGGAATAGTTCCAAAAATCGAATGTTATAAGCAAACTAAATATTGTGTTGTGGTCATGTGAATGAGGCCTAACAGTTGCAATGAGTGATCACTGGGGAGATTGAGAAAATGCTCCCTCATGGTTGATGATACGATTCTCCAGTCGCTGTCATATACTGGGCAGAAAATCTTAGAAATGAGTACTTGTGCATTACAATTGACCGACGTTTTGGATGAAAGCTGAAGCTGGTGAAACTAATCGTTGTTTTCTTCTTTCCCCAGGTGTAGAAATAAAAAGCATTCAGACCTACCACCATGAGCTGAATTTTATAGAGGGACAGTGGCTGCTGATCCCATGTCATTTCCAATTGGATGAACCCCTCGGAGATAATCAGATCGAACTGCAATGGAGTGTGAAGCCCCCAGAAGGAGATGAATTTCAACCAATCATTCAGCTTCAAGATACCACGCTCCTGCCAGTAAAAGAACCCAACAGTAGAGCGCAGGTGCACTTGTCACGTGTGCGCCAAGGAGATTGCTCCCTTGTGATCAATCCAGTACATCGAGATGATGGCGGCACGTACGATCTCCGCCTTGCCATAAACAGAGACGAGTTCCCAGGAGACACGAGGGTCAATGTTCACATCAGGCAAAAACGTAAGTTTTACATCCTATAGAGACAGTGAAAGTGTAATAACACATGTCTATCAATGCCGGATTTGGCTGCCAAAAGCTGGATGCAAAATGTTATCACTGGATGCATGTAAACATTTTTGTAGCATTTACACGCATACAAGCTTAAAGCACAAATGTGCACGATTGTTTGCTAGAACGCTAGGTGAGTGAGCTGCCGGTATCCTAGCAACAAAGGAAGCTAGATAGCTTATGTTGTATCCTTGCAACAATGTAGATGGACTTAGTGCTCCAGACCTTCTTTTGGCAATCAGTTCCCTATCAGGTCCGCTCCGACACCTGGCCCACCCATGTGTAATTTCAAATGCCAGACTTTACAACCTGAATAGATGCATCTAGGAGATTCTGCAATAGATATAGCTAGATATATATTTGTGTATAGATTTGTTTGGATCTAGTGTTATTTCAGATAAGTGAATGTTCCTTGCACAATAACTTGACTTTTTTTTTTTGTTTCATACAGACCCTAAGCAGCCAATGAAAGATGAGGAATCGAAAGTCAGTGAAAATGAAGATCTGGACTTCATAAGAATGGCAATGGTTGTCCAAGCGTTAAAAGACAATGGATTCTTACTATTCCTGGAGACCTTCGGAGGAGTTATGCTTCTCGTGATGCTATTGAGCATAGTGGCATCAATCTACTTTGGGTAAGTTGATTTAGCACTTTCTATAGAGCTCAGTTCAGGGCTACCCCTTCCACTTATAGAGGGTGGGTGGTGACAATTGTACATGGAGATAAACCCATCCCTTTATCAAATCTCCAAACACGCTTATCTAACTTATCCTTTTCTATTTTCACAGATGTAGATATTGCCGGCTGAGGCACAAGGCAGTGGATTATGTAAAACAAATGGAAGAGGGAAAACAGTGTGAGTTACCAGTGCCAACACACCATGTATCTATCCCTATGGAGAAGTCTCACGATGTATCTCTCACCATGGAGTCATCTGATGATGAATATTCCCCCAAGATGTTTGATCCTGGTGCACATATACCCACAGAGTTTGAGTATTATCACTCTTTATTTTCCCCCATGAAGCATATTCACAATATATCTACCACCATGGAGAATGGGCACTATGAATCTACCCCCACGGAGCATCGCCCCAATGCATCTACTCCCACAGAGAATCGGCACGATGAATCTACTGCCATGGAGCATCGTCATGATAAATCTACCCCCACAGAGCATCCTCAGGATGTATCTCTCTCCATGGAGTCATCTGATGATGAATATTCCCCCAATATGTTTTATCCTGGTGCACATATACCCACAGAGTTTGAGTATTATCACTCTATATTTTCCCCCATGAAGCATATTCACAATGTATCTACCACCATGGAGAATGGGCACGATAAATCTACCCCCGCGGAGCATTGTCCTAATGTAGCTACCCCCACAGAGAATCGGCACGATGAATCTACCGCCACGGAGCATCGTCACAAATAATCTACCCCCACGGAGCATCCTCATGATGTATCTCTCCCCATGGAGTCATCTGATGATGAATATTCCCCAAGATGTTTTATCCTGGTGCACATATACCCACAGAGTTTGAGTATTATCACTCTATATTTTCCCCCATGGAGCATATTTACAATGTATATGGAGAATGGGCACGATGAATCTACCCCACGGAGCATCGTCCCAATATAGCTACCCCCACAGAGAATTGGCACGATGAATCTACCGCCACGGAGCATCGTCACAAATATTCTACCCCCACGGAGCATCCTCATGATGTATCTCTCCCCATGGAGTCATCTGATGATGAATATTCCCCAAGATGTTTTATCCTGGTGCACATATACCCACAGAGTTTGAGTATTATCACACTATATTTTCCCCCATGGAGCATATTCACAATGTATCTACCCCTATGGAGAATGGGCACGATAAATCTACCCCCACGGAGCATCGTCCTAATGTAGCTACCCCCACAGAGAATCGTCACAATGAATCTACCGCCACGGAGCATTCTCACAATGTATCTCTCCCCATGGAGTCATTTGATGATGAATATTCCCCCAAGATGTTTTATCCTGGTGCACATATACCCACAGAGTTTGAGTATTATCACTCTATATTTTCCCCCCTGGAGCATATTCACAATGTATATGGAGAATGGGCACGATGAATCTACACCCACAGAGCATCATCCCAATGTATCTACCCCCACAGAGAATGGGCATGATGAATCTACCCCCATGGAGCATCGTCACGATGAATCTACCTCCATGGAGCATCCTCAGGATGTATCTCTCCCCATGGAGTCATCTGATGATGAATATTTCCCCAAGATGTTCTATCCTGGTGCACATATACCCACAGAGTTTGAGTATTATCACTCTATATTTTCTCCCATGGAGCATATTCACTATGTATATGGAGAATGGACACAAGGAATTTACCCCCACGGAGCATCATCCCAATGTATCTACCCCCACAGAGAATCGGCATGATGAATCTTCCCCCACGGAGCATCGTCACGATGAATCTACCTCCACAGAGCATCCTCAGGATGTATCTCTCCCCATGGAGTCATCTGATGATGAATATTTCCCCAAGATGTTCTATCCTGGTGCACATATACCCACAAAGTATGAGTTTTATCAGTGGCGCACCAACAGGGGGGGCAGGGGGGCGGTCCGCCCCGGGTACCACACATTAGGGGGGTGTCAGGGAGCACCAGGGTGACACCCAGGGCCGGCCGCCGGACTGCCTCCGCCGCTCGCTGTGCTCGCTGACACAGGAGCGTGGAGGAGGAGGGACTGTTTAAAGCAGAGAACAGGAGAGAGAGAGACTCACCGTCACACTCACGAGCCCTGAATACACAGCGATCGCTGCCGGAGTTAACTGTGCTAGTTAATGAGAAGGCGATTGGTTGCTAGGACCGCCTATCAACCAATCACCTGCTCATTAACTAGCACAGTTAACTGCGGAATTTCCCGCTGACTGCTGTGTATTCAGGGCTCGTGAGTCTCTCTCTCCTGTTCTCTGCTTTAAACAGTCCCTCCTCCTCTGCTCTAAGGTAGGGGGGGAGGGGCGCTTGCATTGTAAGGGGGTTCTATGGGGGGGTGTATTGTAAAGGGGGTTCTATGGGGAGGGGGGGTTTGTATTGTAAAGAGGTTCTATTGGGGGGTCTGCATTGTAAAGGGGTTCTATTGGGGGGGTTGTATTGTAAAGGGGTTCTATTGGGGGGGATTTGTATTGTAAAGGGGTTCTATGGCGGGGGCTTTGTATTGTAAAGGGGTTCTATTGGGGGAGGGTTTATTGTAAAGGGGTTCTATTGGCGGGGGCTTTGTATTGTAAAGGGGTCCTATTGGGGGGGTTGTATTGTAAAGGGGTTCTATTGGGGGAGGGTTTATTGTAAAGGGGTTCTATTGGCAGGGGCTTTGTATTGTAAAGGGGTTCTATTCAGGGGTCTGCATTGTAAAGGGGTTCTATGGGGGGGGGGTTTGTATTGTAAAGGGGTTCTATTGTAAAGGGGTTCTATTGACGGGGCTTTGTATTATAAAGGGGTTCTACTGGGGGGGTCTGCATTGTAAAGGGGTTCTATTGGGGGGGGGGTGTTTGTATTGTAAAGGGGTTCTATTGGGGGGTTGTATTGTAAAGGGGTTCTATTGGGGGGCTGTGTAATGTAAAGGGGTTCTATGGTGGGGCTGTGTAATGTAAGGGGTTCTATTGGGGACGGGGCTGTGTAATGTGAAGGTTCTATGGGGGACGGGGGCTGTATAATGTAAAAGGTTCTATGGGGGGGTGGGGGCTGTGTAACATAAAGGGTTCCATAGGGGGATGGGAGCTGCATAATGTAAAGGGTTCCATGGGGGAGATGGGAGCTGCGTAATGTAAAGGGTTCCATGGGGGGATGGGAGCTGCATAATGTAAAGGGTTCCATGGGGGGGATGGGGGCTGTGTAATGTAAAGGGTTCCATGGGGGGATGGCGGCTATGTAATTTAAAGGGGTCTAGGGGTACGGGGGCTGTGTAATGTAAAGGGGTACGGGGGCTGTGTAATGTAAAGGGGGCTTTCCTACATTTTACTCGCAGTTATTACTGCAGTCCTATAGGTTTTTTTAAGTTGTGCATTTTTTTTTCTGCATTTCCTGAAAGTGCACCAAAAGTCCTGCATGCTGCATCTTTGGCGCGCTTTCAGAAAACAGGAAAATATTTTTTTTTGGGGGGAATGACACCATGGTTTACTGCACCAGGTGACACCAAGCCTAGTGACACCACTGGCAGTAGCACACAGTAAGTGTGCTACTGCCAGTTACATGTATTTCTGTCTGGCGCCTCAGGTCAGTCGGGGCCATTTTTGCAGAAGAGGAGGGGCCTGGTCGCCGGGGGAAGCAGAGGGAGGAGAATTCTTTTGGGTTCCGGGCTGCAGTGCGTGGAGGCGCTACACGTGACACATCAATGTGCGGTTCGTCGCCTGCACGCCGGGGGGGGGGGTGCCAGATATAGGATCCGCCCGGGTCCCAAATGCTCTAGGTACGCTCCTGAGTATTATCACTCTATATTTTCCCCCATGGAGCATATTCACAATGTATCTACCCCTATGGAGAATGAGCATGACAAATCTACCCCCACGGAGCATTGTCACAATGTATCCACCCTCACAGAGAATGGGCATGATGAATCTACCCCCACGGAACATCCTCACGATGTATCTCTCCCCATGGAGTCATCTGATGATGAATATTCCCCCAAGATGTTTTATCCTGATGCACATATACCCACAGAGTTTGAGCATTTTCACAATGTATCACAATGGAGAATGAGCACAATGAATCTACCCCCATGGAGAATTGGCACAGTGAATCTACCCCCACAGAGAATCAGCACAACGAATCTACCCCCCACAGAGAATAGGCGTGATAATTCTACCCCCACAGAAAATCGTTGCAATGAATCTAACCGCACAGAGAAACAGCACGATTAATCTACCCCATCCCTACACCAAGAAGTGGAGGTGGAGGATCCACCTCCAGTGCCGACAGCGCAAAAAACAAAAAAGAATGGCCCTCCTCCTGAACCATACCAGGCCACATGCCCTAGTTTGATGACATCACAAGGAGCGGGGTCACTTCGTGAAATCATTGGGTGGCAAAAAACCTTAGTTTATTTAACAGTGGGAGGCAGCGTTCGTCAGGTGTAAACTTTTTTTTTTTTTCTGGGTCGGTGGCGGCCATTCATTGTGAGTGGCGATAGATCTACACCAGGGGATGTATTATAAACTCTATTGGCTGCAATTCCATTGCACTCTCAATATATTACGAACATTAACCAATTTCCGACCCCTGCCGCAGACATACTGCGGCAGGCTGGCCCAGCTGCGCGAATAGCTGTACCCGTACAGTGGTCACGCGCGAGGCTAAGGGGGGGGTGCCCCCGCGATGTTCTGATTAGGTTCAGAACTGATCAGTCATCAGGTCCAGGTCAATGATTTTTGGGCTGGACCTTTTGATCTCTTCTGGCCAATGGCAGAATGTCCTGTGCCTGTGAAATGTAAACACAGGCACAGGATATGATGTAATCTCCTCTCCTGGAGTCCTTTTCGGTTCCAGAATGAGAGGAGATAACATCAACTGTGAGTACAGAAGCAGCACCTTGACACCAGTACACATAGGCACACATTTAACCCCCTGATCACCGAATAATTAACCCTTTCACTCCCTGTCACAGTGCACACTATTTACAGGTAATTTACTGATCACTCTATTAGTGTCACTTGTGACTTCAGATAATGTGAGAGGCAGTTAGTGGTAGTCCCAATTAGCTTTAGGGTCCCCGCCTTATATCCCCTAATAAAGATTTAACCCCCTGATCACCCCCGTTAACTCTTTCACTCCCTGTCACAGTGTACACTAATTACACTATACAGACAATTTACTGACCACTGTATTAGTGTCACTTGTGACTTCAGTCAGTGTGAGAGGCAGTTAGTGGTAGATAGAGGGAGTCTCAGATAGGTTTAGGGTACCCGCCATATATCCCCTAATAAAGATTTAACCCCCTGATTACCCCCAGTTAACCCCTTCATTGCCCTGTCACAGTGTCACTATTATAGTGTACAGATCTCTTTTCTGATCACTGTATTAGTGTTATAGGTGACATCAGTTAGCGTTAACGTTAGTTAGCCTCAATTCAGGATAGCATCAGATTGCCCGCCACATATTTAGTAATAAATATTAACCCTTTAATTGCCAGTGACACACACACACTAAACACCTCCATTACTATTATAGTGTCTGAACTGATCAATAGCTTTGATGGCATGGAGGAGATTAGCTATGAGGAAAAATTAGAGGAACTGTGTTTATTCTCTCTTGAGAAGAGGAGATTAAGGGGGGATATGATCAACATATATAAATACATAAGGGCTCCATATAGTTAATTTGGTGCTGAGTTATTCACTTTCAGGTCAACACAGAGGACAAGGGGGCAATCTTTATGTCTAGAAGAAAACAGATTTAGTTGCCAAATAAGGAAAAGTTTCTTTACCGTAAGCTGTGAAAATGTGGAATAGACTCCCTCCAGAGGTGGTTCTGGCCAGCTCACTAGATTGCTTTAAAAAAGGCCTAGATTCTTTCCTGGGTGTACATAATATAAAAGGGTACTAATATTTATAGGTAAAGTTGATCCAGGGAATATCCGATTGCCTTTCGGGGGATCAGGAAGGAATTTTTTTTCCCCTGTTGTAGCAAATTGGGTCATGCTTTGCTGGGGTTTTTTCGCCTTCCTCTGGATCAACTGTGGGTATAGGATTATGTATCTGGGATTATATTGTTGGGTTTCCTTTACTGTTTTTTGTTTTTTTTGGTTAAACCAGATGGACTGTCTTTATTCAACCTGACTAACTATGTAACTATCTGATCTGAACTATACTAGCGTCCCCAATAGTTCAGTATAGCGTTTCCAAAACGCAGAGTTAGCAGGATTAGCCCCGACACCTGCCAGCACCTGCGTTTGGCCCCTCACCCCCCCCCCCCCAAGAAGTGCAGAATTAGCAGATTGCTGTCATTTCCAATACACAGCACACTAAACCGCAGCGTTAGCAGATTCAAGTCAGATCTCTGCTAGCACCAGCAGTTAAATTTTTTGGTAGCGGTTCAAACAGTTCCTGACAACCAGGTGCTTTTTTTTCCCTGTGAGTCACACTAGGTACCTATAAATATATTGGCAAAAATGTCCAAACAGAGCTAGACTAGTGAAGAGGCCTACACGATGCCGAGCATGACAGGTGAGAGCGATGGGGAAGCCTCACTGTCAGAATCAGGCTCAGTATTCAAACTTTTAGACAGCAGCTGCACCCCGACAGATAACTCTGACGACAGAGTAGTGGACCCTGCTAAGGTCAGGCGTACCGACCCCGTTTTTCTGTTGCTGGGGTGCAACAACCGCAGGGTTCTCATATATAGCAGAGTGTCGGTACTAGTGCTCCTTAACCTTCTGGTGAACTGGCAAGCCCCAGCGGCCTAGTACACCCTGGTCATAGTCAAACGAGCACCACAGTAACACTTGGTGACGTGGCGAGTCCCATAAGTGCAGTTCAAGCTGGTCCGTTGGCTAGCACAAGAAGTTTCCCGCAGCCACCGATAATTTGAAGACAGGCCCGCAGAGCCCATAGTATCCTTCCTGATGCACTTGCAAATCCTGATTGGGAACCCACCACTTCTGCAGCGCCTGTACTTCCCCCATTCACTGGCCAACCTGGAATTCAGGTGGAAACAGCCGATTTTACTGACCTTTGTTTTTATGAGTTGTTTTTCATGGAAGATCTGTACAGATCTATTGTGGACCAAAGAAATCTATATGCCGATGAATTCACCGCCGCAAATCCAAATTTGACCCTTGCCAGAGAATTTGCATGGAAACTTATCACTGCTTCTGAGTTTAAAACTTTTCTGGGCCTATCCCTCCTCATGGGCATTACTAAAAAGAGTGAGTTGCGGTCATATTGGTCCACTGACCCAATTCACCATATGCCCGTGTTCTCTGCTACCTTTGCCAGGACTAGATACGAGAAAATCTTGCGGTTCATGCACTTCAGTGACAATGAACTCTGCAGCCTTGTATACGCCCCAACAAGCTGTCTGCGTTAATGAGTCCCTGATTAAATTGGCCACCTTGCTTTCAAACAGTTTCTCCCCAGCAAGCGGGCCAGATATGGGGTCAAGATGTATAAGCTCTGTTACAGAGAAACAGGCTATACATGTAGTTTCCGGGTTTACGAGGGAAAAAATAGCAATGTGGAGCCCCCCTCCCCCCCTGCCCAGACTACATGGGGAGCAGTGGCAAGGTTGTTTGGAGCTTGGTTTCCCCCTTATTAAGAAAGGGGTACCATTTATATGTGGACAACTTCTATACAAGCGTGCCACTTTTTAGACAACTTTTTGATTTTGGAATTGGCGCATGTGGCATCATGCAACCGAATCGCCTGGCTTCCTCCAATGACTTGTAGATTTCCGACTTGGACGGGGGAGATAGCCTGCTTGAAGTGTGATAAATTGCTTGCAGTGAAGTAGAGGGACACACATAATGTTTTCATTCTGTCCTCCATTCAAGCAGATAAAACAGTCCAAATTGCAACGGCGACTGGTGTTGTTGGGAAGCCCCTCTGGGTCCATGAATACAACCTTAACATGGGAGGGATGGACTTCAACAACCAGATGATGGTGCTGTACTTAGTAGCCCGTAAGGCCAGACTCTGGTACAAAAAAGTGTCTGTATACTTATTCCAATTGGCTCTGCTGAACACTTATGTGCTATACAAAGCATCAGGAAGTGGATCCTTCCTAAAATTCCAGGAGGCAGGAGGAGATCATCACAGCCCTTCTGTATCCAGGAGGTGCTGTGACCCAAATTCACTATCCAAATGCAGTGAGCCATCTGTATGAGAGGTATTATCCGGATATCTTCCCTAGTACCCCTACCCAAAGAGCACCCCAAAGAAGATGTCGTGTCTGTAGGAAACGCGGATTTAGGCGTGACTCCCACTATTTTTGTCCCTCCGGTCCTGGCCAACCTGGTCTCTGCATCAGGGACTGTTTCCGTCACTATCACTAGGGATAATCGAACTTTTGAAAAGTTCGGTTCGGCCAGAACATCCGAACTACCCAAAAGTTCGGCCCGGATTTCAGAACCCCATTGAAATCAATGGACCCAAACTTCGGTAATCAAAAAACACAATTTTAAAGCCCTAAAACCCAATAAATGCCCCTAAAAAGTGCCTAGGGTTCTGGGTCATGCCCCAGGGACTATTAATCACACAAAAAAAGTTCTTAAAAATTGTCATTTTTGATAAAAAAGACAATTATTTAAAAAATAAAAATAAAAAAAAGAGATTTTTTGATTTTTGACTTTGGATTTAGTATCTGGGGGGTCTAAAAAGTGTACCTGTAAAGTTTCAGCTCTGTAGCATGTCCAGAACCAGAAAAAAAGATAATTTTTCATTAGAGCAGGGAACTTGGGACCCCACTTTTATGCCTATATGATCCTTTTTTGGGGGTTCTGGACATGCTACAGAGATGAAACTTCACAGGTACACCTTTTAGACCCCCCAGACACAAAATCACACAAAAAATGTTCTTAAAATTTGTCATTTTTGATAGAGAGCCAATTATTTAAAAAAGTAAAAAAAAAATAAAAAAAATAAAATAATTCTTTGGATTTAGTATCTGGGGGGTCTAAAAAGTGTACCTGTGAAGTTTCAGCTCTGTAGCATGTCCAGAAACAGAAAAAAGATAATTTTTCAGTAGAGCAGGGATGATGGGACCCCACTTTTACACTTATATGATTTTTTTGGGGGTTCTGGACATGCTACAGAGCTGAAACTTCACAGGTACACCTTTTAGATCCCCCAGACACAAAATCACACAAAAAAAGTTCTTAAAAATTGTCATTTTTGATAGAGAGCCAATTATTTAAAACATTTAAAAAAAACAATTCTTTGGATTTAGTATCTGGGGGGTCTAAAAAGTGTACCTGTGAAGTTTCAGCTCTGTAGCATGTCCAGAAACAGAAAAACAAGATAATTTTTCAGTAGAGCAGGGATGGTGGGACCCCACTTTTACACTTATATGATTTTTTTGGGGGGTTCTGGACATGCTACAGAGCTGAAACTTCACAGGTACACCTTTTAGACCCCCCAGACACAAAATCACACAAAAAAAAGTTCTTAAAAATTGTCATTTTTGATAGATTTTTGATAGAGAGCCAATTATTGAAAAAATAAAAAAAAATAAAAAAATTCTTTGGATTTAGTATCTGGGGGGGGGGGGGGGGGGGTCTAAAAAGTGTACCTGTGAAGTTTCAGCTCTGTAGCATGTCCAGAACCATAAAAAAGAAGATTGTTTGTATTAGTGCAATTATAGATCTGAAATATGGCTTCTCGCTTTTCACACCTTGCCGGTTTAATAGCAGGCGGTTTTTTTTTTTCGGCATTTTTTGGGGTTTTTAGGAGTCAGGAAAAACATCTGAACTTGTGTATAGTGGTACTGTATACACAAGTTCAGATGTTTTGCCTGCCTCCAAAAACCCCCAAAAAATACCTGCAACAACACACCTGGGCGTTTTTTTTTTTGGCGCTAGCGTTTTTTTTGGGCAGTTTTTTGGGTTCTTTGGAGGCAGGCCCAAAAAAAACTCCTGTTATTAAACCGACAAGGTGTGAAAAGCGAGAAGCCAACCTCCTGTGCTGAAAGTGTTCTAATACAAACAATATTTTTTTTTATGGTTCTGGACATGCTACAGAGCTGAAACTTCACAGGTACACTTTTTAGACCCCCCAGATACTAAATCCAAAGACAATTTTTTTTTTTTTTAATTTTTTTTTTATTCTTTCAATAAATGGCTCTCTATCAAAAAATGACAATTTTTAAGAACTTTTTTTGTGTGATTTAGTGTCTGGGGGGTCTAAAAGGTGTACCTGTGAAGTTTCAGCTCTGTAGCATGTCCAGAAACATAGAAAAAAGATCATATAGGTGTAAAAGTTGGGTCCCACCATCCCTGCTCTAATGAAAAATTATCTTTTTTTCTGGTTCTGGACATGCTACAGAGCTGAAACTACACAGGTACACTATACACAAGTTCAGATGTTTTGCCTGCCTCCAAAAACCCCCAAAAAATGCCTGCAACATCACACCTGGGCGTTTTTTTTTTTTTTTTTTGACGCTAGCGTTTTTTGGGCATTTTTTTGGGTTCTTTGGAGGCAGGCAAAACATCTGAACTTGTGTATAGTGGTGTACATACACACATACTTATATGTATATACACACCTAGACATATATAGGTGTGATAGGAGCAGAAATATATTTCACACCTATATATGTGCAGGTGTATATATACAGACATGGGTGTGTATATATACCCCCTATACACATGTTCAGATGTCATGTCTGACTCCAAACATGTGCTCAAAAAAGCACTAGCAACGCCTGCAGCCAAAAATGCTGGCGGCGGCGAAGCCATATTACAGAAACAAAAGTGACTTCAGAGAAACTAGCTTTTCTCTATTGCGGTCACCCTGCTATGGAAGGGTTTGGTCACCCTGCCATAGCAGTCACTGTCAGTTCACCCTACACTACATTACGGTCACCCTGGTATGGAAGGGTTCGGTCACCCTGCCATAGCAGTCAGTTAACCCTACACTACATTATGGTCACCCTGACACTTCATACTTTCCCTACAGAAACTAAATTTTTGAAGCTAACTAAAGTGTAAAGGAGCACTCTAACTACACTAGATATCCCTTTCCTCACACTAATAAATGCTAAATGACACTTTTAAAGTAAAATTAACAGAACTGCTTCCACTCTCTTCCATGTCCAGTATAACAATGCTAGGAATTTGGCGGGGCTATCTTATATACTGGGGGGCGTATTCACTAATGATTGGTTGATTGGTCTAGGGACCCCCTAGTCACTCCAATCACATTCCTAGCATTCTTCTTCATTCTTGCTAATGGTTCTGGTCCAATCACGGGCTTTTAAAGCCCATTTCCTGAACCATTGCATTTTGGGCGGTTCTGGTTGCCGAATTCTGAACTTTTTGGGCAAAAAGTTCTAAATTCGGCCGAACCTCGAACACCCAATGTTCGGGCCGAACCGATGGCGGACCCGAACCGTTCGATCATCCCTAACTACCACACACTAGTAGAGTATTAGTATAGGGTACAGCACGGCACAGTCTAGGGCACACTTTTCACACAGGGTCTCGAAAGATGTTGGCTATCACATTTTGCGAGACCCTAGCCTGGAACAGTTTTTTTACAATGTAAAAAAATAAATAAATAAATAAATAAAAAAGCCAAAAGCAGTTGATGTTTTATTGAGTTAATTTTTTGTTCTTACTCTGCTTTACTACTCTTTCTACTTTTACTGTACTTTATAATAAACTATTATACTGTAATGTTTTATTGTTACTGTGTTTTATTGTTTCCTTTGCAGGTACGCCCATCAGCTGCAGCACTGATATGTTTATTCTGACAGCGACAGCAACCGCGTTCACTCTCACCATATATGTGATCAATGATTGTAGCGCTGTAGAAGGTGATTTCACCAGGATAGTTATAAAAAAGAGCTTATATAGCGAAGCCTAGGGAATTAGGGGATGGGGTGTTGACACAGAGGGCGGATCTCCCCTATGCTTCGCCATATATTTTTTAACACTTTTCTTGGCAGAGATTTCTTCATCCACATCGATCGATGCGAATGGAGGAATCTGATATGTTCTTATTTTTCCCTAAGCCCATGGGCTAAAGGAAAAAAACAACATTGCATGTTTGCCCATCATTTGAAGTGGGTGGATGCTGGGAGGTCTAATGGTGGGCATAGCACACACTTTCTGGTATTGTTTTTTTACAGCCAGTGGTCAACTTTCATGTAAAAGTAATCCTGGCAGATAATTAGCCGCTAGACTGCATTTACAAGCAGTGGGAGGGGACTCCCCCTCCCGCCACCTTCCATGGTTTTCTCTGGGTCTCCTGTCCCACCAGGTAACCCGAGAACTGCAACCGGTGGTTCCGTCAGCTGACCATAGAGCTGATTGGAGACCAGAATGACTCCAATCATCTTCAGTTTTGCCAGATATAAACAGCGTCATTGGGAAATTGGGAAAGCATCTTACCACACAAATCTTGGTGTGGTCAGATGCTTTAAGGGCATTTTAGCAGATTTTTTTTTTTTAAAAGAGTACCTGACACTACTTATTGCTATCATAGGGGATATTCAAATTCCCTATGATAACATTAAAAATGATAACAAAAATGTTTTAAAAAAAAAAAATGAAAGGTAAGGTGTCAAAATAAAATAAAAAAAGCAAAATAGATAATAAAAAAAATAAAAATAATTCAAGCAAGGCGAACGCAAGCATCGGTCTGGTGTCATTTGTAAACAGCAATTGCACCATGCATGTGAGGTATCGCCGCGAACGTCAGATCGAGGACAGTAATTCTTGCAGTTGACCTCTGTAAATCTAAAGTGGTAACCCGAAAAGGCTTTTAAAAATGTGCGAAGTTTGTTGCCACTGCACGGGCGTGCGCAATTTTAAACCATGTTACGTTTGGTATCTTTGTACTTGGCATAAGATCATGTTTTATATTTTACCAAACAATTGGGCAATATATAGTGTATTTGTGCATTCAATTTAAAAAAAAAAAAAAAAAAAAGTTTTTTTGCAAAAAAATGAGTTTGGAAAATCTCTGCACAAATACCGTGTGACAAAAAAAAATTGAACACAAACCATTTTGTTCTGTAAGGCCTCTGCTTTAGAAAATATATAATGTTTGGAGGTTCATGGTAATTTTCTAGTAAAAAAAGTATCATAAAAGGCTTGGTCTTCAAGTGGTTGATGTGGGTGATGTGTGGCATAAGCTTCTAATATTGGGCATAAAATGGCAGGACAGTTCAAACAACCCCCAAATAACCCCTTTTAGGAAAGTAGACACCCCAAGCTATTTGCTGAGAGGCATTATGAGTCCATGGAATATTTTATATTTTGCCACTAAGTTTCGGGAAAATTACAATTTGTTTTTATTTTTTTTACACAAAGTTGTCACTAAATAATATATTGCTTACACATGCCATGGGTAAATGTGGAATGACACCCCAAAATACATTCTGCTGCTTCTCCTGAGTACAGGGATACCACATGTGTGAGACTTTTTGGGAGCCTAGCTGTGTATGGGACCCCGAAAACCAATCACTGCCTTCAGGTTTTTTATGGGCATAAATTGCTCTTTTTTCTTCCCTACTACCTATCACAGTTTCAGAAGCCATGAAATGCCAAGATAGCACAAACCCCCCCCCCCCCCAAATAACCCAATTTTGGTTTGGAAAGTAGACACCCTAAGCTATTTGCTGAGAGCCATGTTGAGTCCATGGAATATTTTATATTTTGCCACAAGTATCGGGAAAATGCCAAAAATTATTATTTTTTTTTTAACACAAAGTTGTCACTTTATATATTGCTCAAACATGCCATGGCTATATGTGAAATGATACCCCAAAATACATTCTGCTGCTTCTCTTGCGTATGGGGATACCACATGTGTGACACTTTTTGGCAGTTTAGCCGTGTACAGAACCCCGAAAACCAATCACTGCCTTCAGGCTTTCTTAGGGCGTAAATTGTTGATTTTACTCCTCACTATCTATCACAGTTTCGGAGGCCAAGAAATGCCAAGATAGCACAAAATCCCCCCCAAACAACCCCTTTTCAGAAAGTAAACACCCCAAGCCATGTGCTAAGAGGTGTGGTGAGTATTTTGCAGCTCTCATTTGTTTTGGAAAATTAGGAAATAAAAAGGAAAGTGTACTTTTTTAAAAAAAATTTAAATTTTCAAAACTTTGTGACAAAAAGCGAGATCTGCAAAATACTCAAAATGTCCTCAGCAAATAGCTTAGGGTGTGTACTTTCTGAAAAGTGGTCATTGGGGAGGGGGGGGATATGTTGTCTTGGCATTTCGTGGCCTTCGAAACTGTGATAGGTAGTGAGAAGAAAAAATGGGTAATTTTCCAGATACTTGTGGCAAAATATAAAATATTCCATGGACTTAACATACCTCTCAGCAAATAGCTTAAGGTGTCTACTTTGCAAAAAGGGGTCATTTGGGGGGGGGGGGGGGTTGTGCTATCTTGGCATTTCATGGCCTCCAAAACTGCGATAGGTAGTGAGGAGTGACATCAACAATTTACGCCCTTAGAAAGCCTGAAGGCAGTGATTGGATTAAGGGGGCCTGTATGCGGCTAGACTGCCAAAAAGTCTCACACATGGGGTGTCCTTATACTCAGGAGAAGCAGCAGAATGTATTTTGGGGTGTAATTTTCACATCCATGGCCATGTGTGAGCAGTATTTCATTTCAATGACAACTTTGTGTAAAACTTTTTTTTTTTTTGTAATTTTTCAAACACCTGTGACAAAAAAATTCTATATTCAATGTGCTCAACATGCCTCTCAGAAAATTCCTCTATATTCAATGGGCTCAACATGCCTCTCAGAAAATTCCTTGGGGTGTCTACTTTCTGAAGAGGGGTCATTTTGGGGGGGGGGGGGTTGTACTGCACTGCCATTTTAGCACTTCAAGAAATGGGATAGGCAGTCAGAAAGTGAAAGCTGAGTAAATTCCAGTATATACACCATATTTTGTAGACCCTATAACTTTTGCGCAGACCAATAAATATACTCATATTGAGATTTTTTTTTTTTTTTTTTTTTTTTATCAAAAACATGTAGCTAAATACATTTTGGCCTAAATGTATGACAAAAAATGAGTTTATTGCAAACTTTTTATAAGAAAAAGTAGAAAATGACATTTTTTTTCTCCAAATTTTTGGTCTTTTTTCATTTATATCACAAAAAATAAAAACCATAGAGGTGATCAAATACCACCAAAAGAAAGCTCTATTTGTGGGGAAAAAAGGACATACTTTTCGTTTGGGTACAGCATTGCATGACTGCACCATTGTCAGTTAAAAACATGCAGTGCCAAATTGCCTGGTCATTAAGGGGGTAAAACCTTCCAGTCCAGAAGTGGTTAAATATTAGAGGGGAAAAATTTGGTAGTGAAGTGATCATTTTGATGTCAAATTTCAATTTAGTTTTAGTCATAGTCTTGACTAAAATGCCATTTTAGTTTTAGTCGTATTTTAGTCATCTGAATTGTTTTGGGTTTAGTCGTATTTTAGTCCACTAAAATAGTGTTATTTTGCCTGACGAAGGGGTCCTGTGTGACTCCGAAAGGTTGCACCTATCCTGATGTGATCCTTTTGCAATAAAATGTTTCTTCGGACTGCTGTGCAAGATCCTTGGTGTGCTGGCGCATATGTATGTATCTGTGATAGATCCAGTGTCCAGCTGGTGATCGCTACAGCACCCAACTGATGTGCCTACATCCAGGAGGGTGTGCAATGGGAATATTAACTATTTTGTTTTATGTTAAGTTGTATTTTAGTCCACTAAAATAATGTTAATTTTTATCAACGGAAAATAACACTGCTGTTAGGTTAATTAGTAAAAAAGGAATGGTTAAATCCAAGTGGGAGTAGAGAGCTCTCTCAATGGATAACCAAGCAGTTAATTAACCGGTTGCCGACTGCGCACAGTATATTTACTGCGGCAGTCATCCCCGGCCAGGCAGAGTGACGTAGGTCTACGTCGCTCGCCTGTCATCGGGTTTTGAGCCAATAGCGGGCGAGTGCGCGCCCGCTGAGGCGCGCGCCCGCTGAGGCTCATTCACGGAGGGGTGCGGGCGTGTGACCGGCGGACCCAATGTCCGCCAGTCACACTACGATCGTCGGTAGAGCGGGAGAAAGGCGGAGCGGCTTATGTAAACAAGCCGCCTGTCATTCTCCCCTGTGTAAAAATCGAGATCAGACGGTTCTACTATGTAGAACCATTGATCTCTGTTTTTACACTAGTAGCCATGTCCCACTACAGTTAGAATCACGCCCCTAGGACACACTTAACCCCTCCCTGTCCAATACAGTGAACCCCTTCTCTGCCAGTGTCATTTTTACAGTAACAGTGCATATGTATAGCACTGATTACTGCAGTAATGTCACTGGCAGTGTTGGTCATCTTACTTTAAAAAAGTAATTAGTTACAGTTACAAATTACTTTTCCCAAAAAGTAATTGAGTTACTGACTCAGTTACCACATTGAAAAAGTAATTAGTTACTCAGCAAAGTAACTGTGACTTTTTTTTACTATTCTATAATGCAATTACGTTCTATAAGATCTTTAATAGTTGTGGCGGTGTGGCACACTGTGGGGGTCTGAGTCCTGAGTCCTCCTGACTGTGAGTAACTGTATTTTGTTTTGTTTTTTGGTACCTGCTGCCTGGAGTGGCTGGCTGTTGGTGGTGTGGCACACGAGTGGTGGTAGTGTGGCACACTGGTGGTGGCAGTGTGGCACACTGGTGGTGGTGGCGGTGTGGCACACTGGTGGTGGTGGCGGTGTGGAACACTGGTGGTGGTGGAGGTGTGGAACACTGGTGGTGGCGGCAGTGTGGAACACTGGTGGTGTGGCACGCTGCTGGTGATGGTGTGGTGGGTGGTGGCTGGTGGGGGTCTGAGACCTGACTCCTGACTGTCTGTGACTGACTGTGAGGTTTTTATTTTTTTTTTGGTACCTGCTGTGCTGGGCTTGCTGGTGGTGGTGTGGCCTCTGGCCTGGCAGGCACACTGTTGTCCGGGTCCCTCTGGCTCCGTCCTCCTGCAGGCCTCAGGCCTGCCTGTCTGTGCCTCTCTCCTCTTCTGGGCTGGCTGTGTGCGTTAGACCATTGGTGGACTGGTGGTGGCGGACTTCCTGCTGCCCAGTGCCCTGTGGTGGTGGTGGGGGAGTCTTCTGGACTATATCGTTTTGTAAGTAACTGCCACTGGTTGTTTTATATATATTTTGCCAGTCTGGCAAAAGTAAGGTCCCCCATAGATCCCCCTTCAGTGCAGGCCAGGGCAGGTCTCCCGTAGATCCCCTTTAGTGCAGGCCAGGGCAGGTCCCCATAGATCCCCCTTTAGTGCAGGCCAGGGCAGGTCCCCCCATAAATCCCCACTTTAGCGCAGGCAGGTCCCCCCATAGATCCCCCTTTAGTGCAGGCCAGGGCAGGTCTCCCGTAGATCCCCCTTTAGAGCAGGCAGGTCCCCATAGATCCCGCTGTAATGCAGGTAGGTCCCCCATAGATCCCCCTTTAGAGCAGGCCTGACCAGGGTGAGGGTCCCCCATATTTATCCCCCATAGATCCCCCTTTAGTGCAGGCAGGTTCCCCCATAGGACTACCTTGCCTTCTCTAAAGGGGGATGTATAAATATGGGGACCCTAACCCTGGCCTGCTCTAAAGGGGGATCTGTGGGGAACCTGGGATGGCTGACCTGCCTGCTCTAAAGGGGGATTTTTAAATATGGGAGACCCTCACCCTGGCCTAGGCCTGCTCTAAAGGGGGATCTAGGGGGGACCTGGGATGGCTGACCTGCCTGCCATTGCCTGCTCTAAAGGGGTATTTATAAATATGGGGGACCCTCACCCTGGCCTAGGCCTGCTCTAAAGGGGGATCTAGGGGGGACCCCCTAGATCCCCCTTTAGAGCAGGCCTAGGCCAGGGTGAGGGTCCCCCATATTTGTAAATACCCCTTTAGAGCAGGCAACCCCCTAGATCCCCAATTAGAGCAGGCTTAGGACAGGGTGAGGGTCCCCCATATTTGTAAATACCCCTTTAGAGCAGGCAACCCCCTAGATCCCCCTTTAGAGCAGGCTTAGGACAGGGTGAGGGTCCCCCATATTTATAAATACCCCTTTGTTAGAGCAGGCAATATCAGACAGGTCAGCCATCCCAGGTCCCCCCTAGATCCCTCTTAAAGCAGGGCAAGCAGGGTTCCCAGACCTCTAGTCCAGTGAGTCCATCACAACCTTACCTACCGTTACAGTCCTCCTGTTCTTCTCCCGCGCTGGACACTGTGGACAGTCAGACAGTGACAGAGAGATCACTGCGCAGCCGCGCACGCAGGTCTCTCTCCAGTCTCCACCACCACTCGACTTTGTGGGCGGTGCCACTGGCAAAAGCTAGAGCTGAACAGGAGGCGGGAGCGGACAACCCGAGGGAGGCCTGAGGCTCCGCCCACGAGCGATCGCATCAAGGAGGATTGATCCGATTTCAGCAAACGGCAGAGTGAGTAGTAGTTTTGGCGCGGCGGACCGCTCACGGACACCAGTGTCCGTGTGCAGACACCTTGCCGACCCCTGGGGGAATACAATTACATCTACTGCCATCTAGTGGCGGTAGATGTAATTGCGGTAACGCAGCCGAAAGTAGCGGCAGCGGCGTTACAGGGAAAGGACGGGTAATCTGATAGATTACTCGTTACCCTCAAAAGTAACTGCGTTAAGTAACGCCGTTTACTTAAACGCAGTTACTACCAACACTGGTCACTGGTACCCCCAAAAGTGTCAAAAATGTCAGTCAAGGGTCCGATCTGTCTGCCGCAATGTCGCAGTACCGCAAAAAAAAAAAAAAAAACGCAGATCGCCGCCATTACTCGTTAAAAAAAAAAACACCAAAAATTACAAAAATCTTTCCGTTTGTTAGTAAACGCGATAACTTTTGCACAAACCAATCAAATATACGCTTTTTGCGATTTTTTTTTACCAAACATATGTAGCATAAAACAAATTGGCTGAAAATGTTAAAAAATTTAGATTTTTACATTTTTTTGGGGGGAATTTTTTATATAAAAAAAAGTGAAAAATATTGTTATTTTTGCAAAATTTACGCTCTTTTTTTGTTTATAGCGCATGATCAAAAAATCGCACAGGTGATCAAATACCACCAAAAGAAAGCTCTGTTTGTGGGAAAAAAAGGACGTGAAATTCGTTTAGGTACAGCATCGCGCGACCGTGCAATTGTACGTTAAAATCACGCAGTAAAAAAAAAAAAAAATAGCAAAAAACCCCTTAGTCAGGAAGGGGGTAAAATCTTCCAGGGCTTAAGTGGTTAAGCAGAAACTAAACTTTATGGTTTGGATAGAAACATGTATTTATTGTATCAAATTGCATTTCTAAAGAGTAAACTCTCTCCTAATTGCAACACAGTGCACCAATAACTTCCCTTTACCACCACTAAAAACAATGTCACTAAAACTAAATATATACGTCCGGACTAATTGACTATGTGTGCTACATACTACTGTGCGGATCACCTCTTGTGTATATCAGAGGGGAGTAATATTCCCTTTAAGAGTAGTAGTACTCATAGGCCCAGAGGCTCCTCCTAAATAGAATGTAAGGCTGCAGACCCCACTAATCTATGTATATCATATTTCATATGGATGGCTACCTCAGCCTGTCTTACTTCTGTATGGGTAGATTGAATGAAGACTGCAGGGATCAAAGTTAAATGCCAGCCATCTTAAAGTAAATGGGTAGTTGTGAATGTCCATATCCCTCTTTGCATTCAAACCCATAATTGAATAGTATGCTTCTCAAAAGGTCCCCTTTAAGTATGGTATTGAAGTTCACCTTTTCAAGGTAGTCTCAATGGTGTGGCTAAACATAGGATTGATGGAGTGAGTGATCTTGCCCTGCCTTGTCGATCCTCCAAGCTGGTCAGAACAGGAAGAATACCTCAGATGGCGCATCATCACTAGCAGTGATTAGTGTATTCTGTGAGGCACACGTGGGTCAGCCGAGAGAGGACTTAGGGAACCCAGTATGCTAAAACCTATTAGCTTGGCGGTAGTTCTGTCACTTTCATCTGGATACCTTTGTCTGTCACACCGTATATAGGAGCTGGAGCAGAGATAGACAAGTATGACCACCTGCCCTCTACTGCGCCCGGGGCAACCGACCCTCCCGCCCACCCCTTGTCCCAGCCCTGCACATGGGCTTTCCGATCAGATCTGCCTGTCAGTTTTTCAGGTGGACCTGATCGGATGCTCCATGCAGCCCTAAGGAGCAGTGGATGTCAGTGGTGACATCTCCACTGACACCTGCTGCTCTCTGATCCAATCCTGACCGTGAAATCAAGACGGATAGAAACCTTATTTTCCATCCGTCTGGAGGATCAGATAGGATTGGATGAAAATGGACAGGCGGTCTGTTTTCATCCGATCTCCCATAGAGGAGAGCAGGGATCTGACAGGTCTGTCTCTTCAAAGTAAGGGGATCGGCGGATCGATCCCCCGCTGAGCAAAACCGAGTCTGCTGGGTAGAAAGCCCATGTGAAAGGACCCTAATTGAGAAGTTGAGTAAAAAAATTAAAGCTGTGCCACTTTCCAACAACACAGTTTTGCGCTGTATTAATGATCTTGCTGATGACATCCATACTGAACTAATTTCTTGACTGCATCAATTGCAGTGTTAATTTTGGCAGCAAATTTCAATTTAGTTTTAGTCTTAGTCTTAGGACTAAAATGGCATTTTAGTTTTAGTCCCATTTTAGTCTTCTGCAAGTGTTTTAGTTTTAGTCGCATTTAGTCGACTAAAACTCCAGTACATTTTAGTAGACTAAAACGTCCTACATTTTAGTCGACTAAAACTCATTTTAGTCATCTATAAACCGACTGGGTGTATTTCAATTGTAATTTGTAATGCATTATTTAAGCATTTCTCTACAATTTCCAAACTCATTATATACTACTGCTGGTCCTGGAGTGAATGAAAAATCGAATAGGTTATTATTTATGGTATTAAGCTCGGAGCATGCACTAGCACAGCACTACACTACTACACAGACACAGAGTTAGTCATTATTGTCTTTATTAAGGCAAAACTGTTTTGCCAATGCCAATAATATTGCTTTTTTGACCAAACCAAAGGGGGTAACATAAAAATACAAAAAAATAAAAACTTTGCAGACATCAGCTCACTTCACATCAGTCCTGCTGTGTCACGCTCATGGCAACAGTACAGCATCCTGACTCCTGAGACCACAGTGTGGGCGGGTTGCTAAGTTCTCAGCCAACAAGGGAGTGTGCTCACTGCTCACTCACAACTTTGCCTAAGAACACAGCCATGAATAAAGAATGGTACAAATTACAAAAACATCCTCAGAGAAGAGAACAACGTCCTTCCTCCCGCTCCCAGGCCCCAGCTCCCACCGGCCACCTCAACCATCGAAGAACAGCTGCATAGACTCCAGGGAAGAAAAAATAAGCATCAGCTCACTTTATCAGTCCTGTGTGTCATGCTCATGGCAACAGTACAGCATCCTGTCCTGAGACCTGAGATCACTGTGGGGGCTGGGTGGGTTGCCAAGTTCTCAGCCAACAAGGGAGTGTGCTCACTCACTGCTCACTCACAATTTTGCCTAAGAACACACAGCCATGAATAAAGAATGGTACAAAAACATCCTCAGAAGAGAACAACTTCCTTCCTCCAGTCCAGTCCCAGCTCCCCCTTCAACCATCCAAGAACAGCTACAGAGACTCCAGGGAAGAAAAAATATGCATCAGCTCACTTTATCAGTCCTGTGTCATGCTCATGGCAACAGTACAGCATCCTGAGACCTGAGACCACTGTGGGGGGGGGGGGGTTGCCAAGTTCTCAGCCAACAAGGGAGTGTGCTCACTCACAATTGTGCCTGAGAACACAGCCATGAATAAAGAATGGTACAAAAACATCCTCAGAGAGAACAAATTCCTGCCTCAACCATCCAAGAACAGCTGCAGTGCACACTTGCACAGGCACTGTCACTGCCAGTCTGGCACTGCATAATAAACTAATACTGTAAAACTTGAGGAGGGTAATGCTTATTTCTAAATAAGAAGAACCCAATCCATTTACAGTGTCAGCTTTTTTTTTTTTTATCAGTTCTAATTCTCAGATGTATTCAATAAAAATGTGCACAGTGCACACAGTCTAATAATGCCATTAGCGTAAGAATTATAACAGACTTACCACTTTTTATCAACTCCTCCTCTCTCCTCTTTCTGAGTCTCAGCATTCGCAATGACAATAGAGGTAAATATTACACTAAAAGAACTGCAGCAGGACCCCGATGTAAGGCTGCCCTTTTTGACCGTTACTGATCTATTTTTCTTTTTCATTAGTGTGATATTTGTCTCTATTCATTTGTCAATGTCAATGCTACGAGAGAGAGGAGTTAATAAGTGGTGGTGGTTGTGTTATTGTTCCACATACAAATGCATTTTGTAGCCTGTGTGCACTGTGCAGCAATTTTCCAATGAATTGAATTGACAATTACAACTGTTTTTGAAGCATAAGTATAAGTTATGCTTCTTATAGAAATAACAATAATAAAACACTTCTATTTGTTTCGATTCATTTTAAGGAAAGCACTTTGTGCCAAAATGAACCTTGCTCTATTCCGCCGGCCTCTAGAGAGGTCACCTGTAACACTGAATACCCTCTCTGCAAAGGCTTGATAAGCTGGCATAGCCAGCAGGTCTAAAGCAAAAGGTTTTAGCTGGTGATAAATAGTGTCACTCTTTGACAGCCAAAAATCTGTTGCAGTGTTCTCCTCAACTTGATGCAAAAGCTCTTCCTTATATTTTCTGATCTGCTGTTTTATGCTGTTTGGGGAGATCCTCTGCCTGGGTCTTCTGCAGCATTTAGCAAGAAACCAAAAGATTGGCTGCTTAGATGTGGGTGCCGTTGCTTCTTCAACTTCCTCCGATTTTTCAATATTCTCCTGTTCCACTAGTTCTTCCACATCATCTTCAGACAATTCATGATGTTGCGTGTGGGGCGAAGTGGATTTTCTTATCACATACTCCTCTGCCTTTTTAAGCAATTCCTGAATATTCTCATGATCTGCCACATCAACAAGGGTTTCACAGACAGTAGGGTTGACAAAACAAGCAGCTGCTGCAAGTGGCGAGAACATTTCATCTGTTGGATCTAACAATGAAGCAAAATGCTGGTTCACATTCCCTTTCATTTTCTGTGCAATTGTGGCAAGGTCTTGGTAGCTAGTGTTCTGTTTAAAGTCCTCAAGGTGGCTGAGTAGATCAAAAAGAGCAGGGACAGCTAGGGACATTGACATAGCGTCACTCTGGAAGGTTTTAGTATGTTCTGCAAAAGGCAGCAATAGGTCATGCAATGATGTGAGCTTTTGCCATTCACTAGGGAGCAAGCTGTCCCATCCCATGTTGTTCGCGATTTGGCAGACTGACTCTTTCAGTTTGAGGAGTCTTGCGATCATGTTGAATGTGCTTGACCAGCGAGTGTGGCAGTCATTGAAAATGGTCAGGCCACAATGCTCCAATATCTTCTGTGTTGCGATGGAAGACTTGTGGAAGAGGTGCACTATTGATCTTGCTTTATCCAGTAATCTCTTCACACTTGCCTCCTTCTGCAACATGTGGACCACTAATTGTAAGGTATGCACTACACATGGTGACCGGTCCATGTCGATCTGTTGGTACCTAACAGTGGAACACAGCCAAATAAGCATAAAGTATAGAAAAGCTTTCTGTTCCATTCTATTATTTTAACATTTAACATCTTACGGGAATACTTTTAGAAAAGACTACTGGAAAAATAACAAAGATGCACCCATAGAGTAGACTAGAGCACGGATACTAGTGCCTCCAGCCCCCCACATCAATCATCTCATATGCATGTGATAATTAACTGTCAACCGAACCGTGTCATGTAAAATAATATTAAAATTGGCTCACCCACCGTAGGTCATCAATTTCAGACTCTGCCTCAGAGTCACTTTCCGTCATGGGGGAGTCTTCCTCACTAGAGCTGGGTGGTTCTTCTGCTGCTGCGGTTTGTTTAAATGCTGCCACCATATTGCTCCCGTTGTCTGTTATCACTGTAAGGATCTTCCTCTTTGGTATGTCCCACTCTTGCAAGCATTTGTCCACACATGTTTTAATTGACTGTGCAGTGTGTGGGTGGGCTACTTGTTCAAGGGCCAACAATATGTGTTCAGGTTTATGTTGTTCAACACAAAAGTAGCATGCATTTATAGCAAGGAATGAAGCTGAGAGTCCTTTCTTGGTCCACAAATCAGTGCAAATAGATACTCTCCGAGCAGCAGTCAGTCTCTTTTTGAATTTTTGTTTTTCATCCTCATATTGTTTGTCAGATTGCTTATTTTAGTTTTCTTTGGAACAGTCAGCTTTCTATCTACTGTCTCCATCATGCTAACAAAGTCCTCATCTTCAATCGTTCTGAATGGTAATCCGGAGCACCCAATCCATCTTGCTATGGCCTCCTCCCTGGCCTGTTGTTCCTTAGAGTCAATTTTGTATTTTGAAGCACTGAAAAGAGCAGCATAAATTGTTTGCTGTGGTGGTGTACTGGCTTGACTTGGTCCATCATTTGAGGTTTTCTGTATCTGTGGGGTTAAATTAGGGGGAAAAAATTCTAGTTATTCTGATTTTACATTCTCTCACACTCAGCGCTAAGTTATCTCTTTATACAAAAGTGGAGTTAAGTGCTATCATGCACTGCTTACCTTTGTATGAATTTCGGGATGAGTTGTCCGCAAATGACGCTTCAAGTTTGTTGTATTTTTGCCAGTTAGTGTCACTCAACATGGTTTGCAAAGGGTCTTGTTGTCCTTAGCATCAAATGTAAAATACACCAATAGATCTTCTCTTCTCTTTCTACCAGTCACAGACGAGACAGATGCGGCGGTCGCGGACATTTCTCTGGATGAAAGTGCTGTGTGAAACTGTGGATGACAGTGGTCGTCAGAGAGAGGAGGAATGCTGCTGGACAGTGCTGGAGCCTGGATGGTGGTCTCAGGTCTAAGGGATGGCCTGTAATGCACTGGATGTCTGTGGTGGTCAGGTCAGTCAGACAGAGGAGGCCTGTAATGCTGCTGGACAGTGCTGGAGCCTGGTGGTCTCAGGTCTAAGTGATGGCCTGTAACTGTAATGCCCTGTATGCCTGTGGTCGGAGTCGGTGGTCAGGTCAGTCAGATAGAGGGGGCCTGTAATGCTGCTGGACAGTGCTGGAGCCTGGTGGTCTCAGGTCTAAGGGATGGCCTGTAACTGTAATGCCCTGGATGCCTGTGGTGGTCAGGTCAGTCAGACAGAGGAGGCCTGTAATGCTGTTGGACAGTGCTGGAGCCTGGTGGTCTCAGGTCTAAGAGATGGCCTGTAATGCCCTGGATGCCTGTGGTGGTCACTGGTCAGGAGACTCAGGACAGTCAGACAGAGGGGGCCTGTAATGCTGCTGGACAGTGCTGGAGCCTGGTGGTCTCAGGTCTAAGGGATGGCCTGTAACTGTAATGCCCTGGATGCCTGTAGTGGTCAGGTGTAACGTTCATGCGTTTTTGTTTGCGGATGGATTTACAGCTGCAGAATTATTACACTCAGTAGCCTTGTAGAGAATCTGTTGAACAACATATCCAACTCTCAGGACTTCATCACCGTGTACAGCCTGTTATACACTATATATATATATATATATTAATAGATGTTTAATGGAGGGATAGAGTATATGAGGATATATAGATGAGAGACAGGCTATTGTATGGTGAGCACTAGAAGTAGTATAGGAGAGTTGCAGGTGATGGTAAGCAGATAGGTTCTGATGTCAAGTATAGTGCAGATGGTAAGAGGACACAGATGGAGTATACTTTAGACAGAGTAACCTAGTGCAAGGATAGTTCAAGGTAGTCCCAAGAGCTAACAGTCTTATGCAGATGATAGTGAATAGATAGATACAGATAGTCTTGGTAATTGCAGTAGGTGACAGTAGGAGATTGGTTAGTAAGAATCCCCTGCGGGGTACTTATCACTTAGATAGGTTAGGAAATACAATGTCCAGAGGAGAGGGGTGATCCCGTAGCGGGATACGGATCACCAGTGAGGTTTCCGGCTTAGTTCAGCAAGGAAGGTATGTCAGCAGCTCTGACTTCTCAGGCGTAGGTGCGATGAACATGTGGGTTTGAACGAGCGATGAGTGAGAGCAAACCGGCGATTGAAATAGCCGCTCATAGCGGCGCTCGGCAGTGATGTCATCCGGTCTTAAAGGTGTATGCGTCCTTTGTATATACAAGATGGGACGCAAAGAGAGGAGAAATATAGGAACAAGGGTACCATAGGTACCGGAACATTACAGTACCCCCCCCCCTTAAGGCCGGCTCCGGAAGGCCTCTAGAACTGTTTTTTCCGGATATTTCGAGTGGAAATTGCGAATCAGTTTAGGGGCATGGATATCGGAGGTATCCAGCCAGGTGTCATCTTGGGGCCCATAATTCTTCCATCGTACAAGATACTGGAGTCTTCTTCTATTGAAACGGGAATCCAAAATTTCTTTTATCTCAAATTCTTCTCCACCCTCCACTTGTACAGGAGGTGGAGGTGAGATAGTAGGCCTTATTCCTTGGTTAGGAACATGGGGCTTCAGTAGAGACACATGGAAGACAGGATGTATCTTGAGGTCTACTGGCAATGTGAGTTGTACTGCAGCTTTTCCAATAAGCTTCTCTATTGGAAAAGGTCCCAGAAATAGAGGTCCAAGTTTTTTACTAGGGATCTTTAGTCTCAGATTTTTTGTAGAAAGCCAAACAAGATCCCCAATGGCATATTGGGGAGAGGGTTCCTACGGAGGTCGTAGTATTTTTTTTGTTGGCTATGAGCATGAGATATTGTATTGTTGAGTAATCCTTTATCTGGCCAGAGAATCCTTTATCTGGGCAAGATAATCAGATGCTACTGGATTACTTGATGGTAAGATACGTGGAGGAAGGAGTGTGGGATGAAACCCATAATTCAGGTAAAACGGACTTTGCTTAGTAGTGCTATGAGTAGCGTTGTTATAGGCGAATTCCGCCAGTGGGAGGAGATCTGCCCAATCGTCCTGTAGATACGAAGTATAGCAACGCAGGTACTGTTCAATGCACTGGTTAACTCTCTCTGTCAGTACGTTGGTCTGAGGGTGGTAGGCAGAAGTAAGGTTACGCTCTATTCGCAGTATCTGACATAGAGCTAGCCAAAATTTTGAGATGAATTGTGAACCACGGTCAGACAGCAGTGTTTTTGGAATACCATGTAACTTAAAGACATGTTTCACAAGTAATTCTGCTGTTTGTTTGGATGAAGGTAGTTTTCGGATAGGGGTGAAATGTGCCATCTTGGTCAGATGGTCCACTGATACCAAGATGGTGTTGAATCCTTTGGAAGGTGGTAGTTCCACTATGAAATCCAAGGATACCACTTCCCACGGAACCTGGGGTATCGGTAAACTACAAAGTAATCCTGATGGTTTTGTGTTGTCAATTTTAGACCTTGCACAGATATCACAAGATGAACCAAACTTTTTTACGGTTGTCTTCATGTCTGGCCACCAAAATTGCCTAGTGAGTAGATTGAGAGTTTTAGTCATACCCATATGTCCTGCCATAGGTACATCATGCGACAATTCTAAGATCTTGGTTCGCATAGTAGGGGGTATGTATAATTTATCGTTGTAGTAGAGGAAGCCTTCTGCGTCAGTAGTTAGTTGTGGTGGAGGTGAATCCAATCCTATGCTGTGCAAAATCTCCTCCTTCAGTGAGCGAACGACTCCGATAATACGTTCAAGTGGTATTATAGGAACTGAGGGAACCTCAGTGCAATCTTTCTCGGCTAGTCGTGAGAGTGCATCCGCTTTTTTATTTTTGTCTGCGGGCGTGTAAGTTACTAAAAAATTAAATCTCAGAAAGAATAACGACCACCTTACCTGCTGGTGGGAAAGAGTTCTATTAGTCTGAAGGTATTGGAGGTTTTTGTGATCAGTATATATCAGAATTGGCAATTGAGTGCCCTCAAGTAGATGTCTCCAATTCTCTAATGCCAGTTTTATGGCTAATAACTCCTTCTCACCTACTGGGTAGTTCACCTCGGGGCTACTTAATGACTTTTAAAAGAAAGCAACTGGGTGAAGAGGTGAGGTGTTTGTTGGTCGTTGTGAGAGAACTGCTCCTACTGCCATATTAGACGCATCTACCTCCAAGATGTATTGAAGGGATGGGTCTGGATGGCATAGTATGGGGGCAGTAGTAAAGCTTAATTTCAGCAGAGAGAATGCTCCATTTGCTTCCTTTGACCAATTAAATGGTCTCTTCGTACTTGTAAGTTGTGTGAGAGGTTTCACAATCGCAGAGAAGTTTTTAATGAATTTCCTATAGTAATTAGAGAATCCTAGGAACCTTTGTAATGCTTTGCGAGTGGTTGGCACAGGCCAATCCAGAATGCAGGATATTTTACTCATGTCCATTTTGATTCCACTTTTAGATATAATATATCCTAGGAATAGTACCTCCTCTTTATGAAAGAGACATTTCTTTGATTTAACATATAAGTTATGTGCAAGTAGTCTTGACAACACAAGTCTCACATGTTTTATGTGCTCAGGTAAGGAATGAGAATAGATAAGTATATCGTCCAAATATACTACCACACAAACATCAAGCAAGTCTCGGAATATCTCGTTTATAAAACGTTGGAAGGCTGCGGGGGCATTACATAGCCCAAATGGCATTACAAGGTACTCAAACAGTCCGTATCTGGTTCTGAATGCCGTCTTCCATTCATCCCCTTTACGGATTCAAATTAAATTGTATGCCCCTTTTAGGTCCAATTTTGAAAAGAAAGAAGCCCCACGCACCTGTTCGATAAGTTCAGGAATAAGAGGTAAAGGATAACGATCCTTTATTGTGATGGCATTTAATTGTCTGAAATCAATGATAGGCCTAAGGCTAGAGTCCTTATTGCGGACAAAGAAAAGCCCAGCAGCAGTGGAGGAAGTAGAAGGTCGGATGAATCCTTTTGCCAAGTTTTCATCCAGATACTCTTTAAGGTGAGAGAGTTCATCCTGTGAGAGAGGATATACATGTCCGTAAGGCAACTTGCTATTAGGGAGCAGATCGATACAACAATCATAGTCCCTGTGAGGAGGTAACATTTGAGCGTTTTTCTCGAGGAAAACCTCCGATAAATCTTGATAACACTTAGGAATAATGTCATCTGGCAGTATAGACAGGATCCTATCATGTGTGGGGAGGTTACACGTCGTCTCGCAATAGTGAGAAGAGAAGGCTAACGTTCTTGTTTTCCAATCGATGATTGGTTGATGTATGTGTAACCAGGGAAGTCCCAAAATGATTGGAAAATGTGGCGAAGTTAATACATCAAAGGTGGTGGTCTCCACATGAGACTCGTCAGCAGTTACAAGAAGTGCCTGTGTCTGACTGGTGATAGGACCAGAGGATAAAGGTGTACCGTTAATAAAACTAACGGAGACAGGTTTGGGTTTTGAAACAATAGGTATTTTATTAAGGGAGACAAAACAAATGTCAATGTAGTTTCCACAAGATCCTGTGTCAATCATAGCCTTGGTGGTGATCCTAGTTTGGTCCCACTGCAATGTTAATTGAACAAAAAGATAAGGATTAGGAAAGGAAGTTGTGAGTCCCCCTAGCAAGACATTTGAACACTCACCCTCTTTTCTGCGGACAAGAGGACAGTCGTTTACCAGATGATTCGGGGATGCGCAGTACATGCAAAGATGTTCGGTTTTCCTCCTGGCACGTTCAGAAAGGGTCAGAAGTGGACGTATCATTCCTACTTCCATAGAAGTAGGGTCAGCAGGCAACATCCGAGAAGGACTGGAAAATGGTGAGCCCATCTTCTCAGCCTTTCTTTCTTTCTCGTAGTCGTCTGTCAATATTGATACTGGTCTGGATCAGTCCCTCTAGAGTGCCAGGTAAATCCGCTCGGGCGAGCTCGTCTTTAACGGCCTCAGATAGGCCGAGTCTAAACTGCGTTCGCAAAGATGTGTCGTTCCACCCTGAATCAGGGGACCATCTTTTAAAATTCGCCACGAAATCTTCAACAGGTCTCCTTCCTTGTTTTAGGGCCTGTAACTGGGTGTCAGCGGTACTCTGCTTGTTGGGGTCTTCATATAAAGTAGCAAGTTGTGCTAGAAATAAGGGATAAGAATTAAGGAGTGGATCATCCTTTTCAAAGAGAGCATCTGCCCAGGCCCGGGGTTCACCCGTTAAATAGGAGATGATGGTACAAACCTTAATTTGGTCAGTGGTGTAGGTTAGAGATTTTAACAAAAAAAACAATTGACATGCGTTTTTAAATTCACGGAATTTGCTCCGATCACCAGAAAACACTATAGGAGGGTTTATCTTAGGCTCACGGGGCTGAGCAGCAGGAGGCTGTGTGAGACGGCCAAGCTGCTGTCTCAAGGTTTGATTGTCATTTTTTACCTCTGTAAGTGCATGGATCAATGCATCTACTTGTTGTTTTAATTGTAGTACATGAGTGGATAATTCTGCTGAATCCATATTTTTTTTAAAGGCTTGTTCAATCTGTAACGTTCATGCGTTTTTGTTTGCGGATGGATTTACAGCTGCAGAATTATTACACTCAGTAGCCTTGTAGAGAATCTGTTGAACAACATATCCAACTCTCAGGACTTCATCACCGTGTACAGCCTGTTATACACTATATATATATTAATAGATGTTTAATGGAGGGATAGAGTATATGAGGATATATAGATGAGAGACAGGCTATTGTATGGTGAGCACTAGAAGTAGTATAGGAGAGTTGCAGGTGATGGTAAGCAGATAGGTTCTGATGTCAAGTATAGTGCAGATGGTAAGAGGACACAGATGGAGTATACTTTAGACAGAGTAACCTAGTGCAAGGATAGTTCAAGGTAGTCCCAAGAGCTAACAGTCTTATGCAGATGATAGTGAATAGATAGATACAGATAGTCTTGGTAATTGCAGTAGATGACAGTAGGAGATTGGTTAGTAAGAATCCCCTGCGGGGTACTTATCACTTAGATAGGTTAGGAAATACAATGTCCAGAGGAGAGGGGTGATCCCGTAGCGGGATACGGATCACCAGCGAGGTTTCCGGCTTAGTTCAGCAAGGAAGGTATGTCAGCAGCTCCGACTTCTCAGGCGCAGGTGCGATGAACATGTGGGTTTGAACGAGCGATGAGTGAGAGGAAACCGGCGATTGAAATAGCCGCTCATAGCGGCGCTCGGCAGTGATGTCATCCGGTCTTAAAGGTGTATGCGTCCTTTGTATATACAAGATGGGACGCAAAGAGAGGAGAAATATAGGAACAAGGGTACCATAGGTACCGGAACATTACATCAGGTCAGTCAGACAGGAGGCCTGTATTCCTGTAATGCTGCTGGACAGTGCTGGAGCCTGGTGGTCTCAGGTCTAAGGGATGGCCTGTAATGCCCTGGATGCCTGTGGTGGTCACTGGTCAGGAGACTCAGGACAGTCAGACAGAGGGGGCCTGTAATGCTGCTGGACAGTGCTGGAGCCTGGTGGTCTCAGGTCTAAGGGATGGCCTGTAACTGTAATGCCCTGGATGCCTGTGGTAGTCAGCTCAGTCAGACAGAGGAGGCTTGTGATGCTGCTAGACAGTGCTGGAGCCTGGTGGTCTCAGGTCTAAGGGATGGCCTGTAATGCCCTGGATGCCTGTGGTGGTCACTGGTCAGGAGACTCAGGACAGTCAGACAGAGGGGGCCTGTAATGCTGCTGGACAGTGCTGGAGCCTGGTGGTCTCAGGTCTAAGGGATGGCCTGTAATGCCCTGGATGCCTGTGGTGGTCACTGGTCAGGAGACTCAGGACAGTCAGACAGAGGGGGCCTGTAATGCTGCTGGACAGTGCTGGAGCCTGGTGGTCTCAGGTCTAAGGGATGGCCTGTAATTCCCTGGATGCCTGTGGTGGTCACTGGTCAGGACAGTCAGACAGAGGAGGCCTGTAAT
Organism: Pelophylax lessonae; assembly: GCF_965119305.1. Classification (NCBI taxonomy): domain Eukaryota; kingdom Metazoa; phylum Chordata; class Amphibia; order Anura; family Ranidae; genus Pelophylax; species Pelophylax lessonae. The sequence continues at coordinate 124,043,639 of NC_138770.1, forward strand.
GCTGCTGGACAGTGCTGGATCCTGGTGGTCTCAGGTCTAAGGGATGGCCTGTAATGCCCTGGATGCCTGTGGTGGTCACTGGTCAGGACAGTCAGACAGAGGAGGCCTGTAATGCTGCTGGACAGTGCTGGATGCTGGTGGTCTCAGGTCTAAGGGATGGCCTGTAATGCCCTGGATGCCTGTGGTGGTCAGGACAGTCAGACAGAGGAGGCCTGTAATGCTGCTGGACAGTGCTGGATGCTGGTGGTCTCAGGTCTAAGGGATGGCCTGTAATGCCCTGGATGCCTGTGGTGGTCAGGACAGTCAGACAGAGGAGGCCTGTAATGCTGCTGGACAGTGCTGGAACCTGGTGGTCTCAGGTCTAAGGGATGGCCTGTAATACATTGCAGTATTGCACACAGTGCTGGAATGTGGTCTCAGAGAAGGCCTGAAATGCTGCTGTAGTGAGTGCTGGTCTGCTGGATGGTGGTCTAAACACTGCTGGATCTGGATGGGGGTCCGGGTCTCAGGTTTAAGGGTGGTGGTCTCTAACTAGTAACTAACTAGAGGTTGAAAAGGATGGGCCGGGCGGGCCTCAGCGGCCAATGCACGCACTCCACACTCACGCGGCGGCACACACAGTCCTGGATCATGGCGGTGGTCTGAGCTCTGAGGGGACCCGGCTGGGACTCAGGGGAGGCAGTAATAGCTGGCTGTTGCAACTCACAGTGCTGCTCTCTCTGCTCTGGAGGATGTGGTGGTGGGTGCTGCGCCGCCACTGCCTGGTCGTCTGCCGTGTGACTGTGATGAGTCGGGCCTGGCTCTGGCTGTAGTGCTGTCTGGTGATGAGGTCTCAGGTCAGGTGACTGGTCTCGAGTCGACTCTCTTATAGACGTCGGACGTCACGGGGCACGCCACGCCAGACGCCACACAGGCGGAACTCAGTGAACTCAGTGAAAACCGGAAGTTGGGTAAACGTCCCTGCCTCACATTCTCGTTTAGTTTTTGTTCATTGACGAAAACGGATTTGATTTTCGTCATCGTTGTCGTCATTTGATGAAAATGTGCTATACTTTGCGTCTCGTTTTCGTCATTTGAAAAATGCCGGTGACGAAAGTGGTGACGAAAACGTTTTCGTTGACGAAATTAACACTGATCAATTGGATGGTTACTCACTGCAATTAGACGAGTCCACAGATGTTGCAGGACTTTCAATTTTGTTGGTTTTTGTTAGATATCATTTTGACAAACAGATTGAAGAAGACTTGCTTCTATGTGAAACTTTAAAAAATCATGCCACTGGTAAGAACATATTTAACTGTATCCAGAAGTTCATGGACACGCACAGTATAAATTGGGACAAATGTGTAGATGTGTGCAGAGATGGTGCCACAGCAATGGTTGGGAAAGTGAAAGGTGCTGTGACACGAATAAAAAATGTAGCAAAAAACAGAACCAGTTATCACACTGTTCTTCACAGACATGCACTGGTAGCTAAAAATATTTCAATCTCACTTAAAACTGTGCTAGACGAATCGGTCCAGATTAATCATTTTATAAAAAGTCAACCATTACAGTCACGAATATTTAAAATTATATGTGAAGATCCCGCTCTGCTTTTGCATTCAGAAGTCCATTGGCTATCACAAGGGAAAAGTCCTTTTTAGAATGTTTGAATTCCGTCAAGAGTTGTTTGCATATTTCCAGGATCATAAATTTGGATTATCTGATTGATTAACAAACACTCTGTGGTTATCCAAAGTAGCATATCTTGCAGACATATTCACATAATTAAATGACGTATGTTTATCACTCCAAGAAAAAAAACACAAATATTTTTAATGCAACAGATAATATATTTTAACATTTAAACTGCAGTTTTGGACCTCATCTGTTGAGCACAATAATTTGAAATCTTTGCCAACACTTAAGGATTGTCTTGAAGAATCAGAAATTGAACTTGAAAATGAAATTCGCAATGAAATTGTAGATCATCTTCGCCATTTAATCACATCTATTAATCAGTTTTTTCCATTCTTGAATGAAAACAATAATGACTGGGTTCAAAATCCATTTATAAAAGACAAGCCAGCCAATTTTTCTGATGTCGATTTTGAGAATCTGATCTATATAACTTCTGACAGCCAACTAAGCCAAAATTTAAAGCGTAACTCCACTTTTGTTGAGAAAAAAAACATTCCCCTCTGGGTGATCTATGTACATTACAAGGATTTTAACAAACTTTGCTGCAGATTCCTACCTTTTGTTATTCTGAATAAATCATTGTTTTTTTCCTCTGTGCCTCTGTGCTGAGTTGGTCAAATGGGAGTGGATTCAGAATTATCTATCAGCTGTGGCAGCTGCATGACTCTAATGAGGGAAGCTGCTGGGCCTGCATCCCTTTAGACATGTTCCTATTGGGAGTATCTCACCAAAAATGACATTTTTGTTGCAGGGGATGCCTGAAATCTGACTTGTATCTAAGGCAGACTTCTGGGAAAATTGGTGAGCCGATCACACAAACAGGAAATTATGTTTCTGGGGTGTGGTCAGTATACATTCTGTGTACAGAACACCTCCAGGTAGCCATATTGCATTTTCAGAAAATTACAACAGCTGCAGATTGAAAAGGAAAGGTCATTTTTTTGCGATTCTGCAATGCCTTACTATAACAATTGTGCGGTCGTGCAACACTGTACCCAAATACAAATAGAGCTTTCTTTTGGTGGTAACAAAAAAAGAGCAACGATTTTGAAAAAAGCACAATATTTTTTACTTTCTGCTATAAAACATTCCCAATAAAAAAATAATTTATTTTTTTATCAGTTTAGGCCAATTTGTATTCTGCTACATATTTTTGGGGGAAAAAAATCCCAAAAAGCGTATTTTAATTGGTTTGTGCAAAAGTTATAGCATTTATAAGCTATGGGATAGATTTTTGGACTTTTTTTTTGTTTTTATTAGTAATGGCGGCAATCAGCGATATTTAGTGGAACTGGGACATTGCGGCAGACAAAATCTGACACTAAGTGATACTTTTTGGGGACCAGTGACATTAATACAGTAATCAGTGCTAAAGAATATGCACTGTTACTGTATAAATTGCACTGGCAGGGAAGGGGTTAATACTGGGGGTGATCAAGGGGTTAAATGTAAACCTAAATGTGCTTACTAACTGTGGGGGGGGAGGGGGGCTCTGTGAAAGGCACACAGAGATCGGTGTTTCAGCTTAGCTGAGACACACAATCTCACTGTGCCTGTCTGACAGGAGAGCCGTCTGGCTTGTTTACATAGGCAGGCAGCTCTCCTGTCAGTTTCTCACCCATGCTTTGTGATGTGCGCACGTCCCGCCCTACCAGTTTCGTCACATATGACATTATCAGGGGCAAGAATAAATTTATATTCTTTACAATGAAATGAATAAACTCCAAAGTGCTTGAGGCTTTTAAGTACACCTAAATACTTTTGAAAAAATTGAAGCTTTGGAGCATGAATGCGGCTGCTTTTCTCCTGCCAAGCGAAAAGCATTTAGAAGAGCCCCAGTGTGCATAACCACTTCAGCCCCGGAAGGTTTTATCCCCTTCCTGACCAGGCCCTATTTTGCGATTCGGCACTGGGTTACTTTAACCACTTTAGGACCGGAGGATTTTCCTGCTTTATGTCCAGGCCACTTTTTGCAACTTGGCACTGTGCGACTTTAACTGACAATTGCGTGGTCGTGCAACGCTGTACCCAAACAAAATTTACGTCCTTTTTTTCCCACAAACTGAGCTTTCTTTTGGTGGTTTGCGCTATAAACAAAACAAATTTTTTGCAATATTAATAAAAAAAGAGCGACAATTTTGAAAAAATAACAATATTTTTCTACTTTCACAGTTAAAAAATATCCAATATATTCAATTTTTGTCATATATTTAGGCCAAAATGTATTTAGCTACATGTCTTTGACAAAAAAATTCTCAATGAGCGTATTTTTAACCGCTTTAAGACCGGAAGATTTTACCCCATTCCTGACCAGGCCATATTTTGCGATTCGGCACTGCATTATTTTAACGGACAATTGCGCGGTCGTGCGACGCTGTACCCAAATAAATCCATGTCATTTTTTTCCCCACAAATAGAGCTTTCTTTTGGTGGTATTTGATCACCTGTGCAATTTTTACTTTTTGCGCTATAAACAAAAAAAGAGCGACAATTTTGAAAAATAACAATATTTTTCACATTTTTTTATATGAAATTCCCCCCCAAAAAAATGTAAAAATTAAAATTTAACATTTTAGGCCAATTTGTTTTCTGCTACATATGTTTGGTAAAAAAAATTGCAATAAGCGTATTTTGATTGGTTTGCGCAAAAGTTATCGCAGCTACCAACTACGGGAAAGATTTATGTCATTTTTTGAGTTTTATTTTAACGAGTAATGGTGGCATTTTTTAACGAGTAATTACCGCCTCTCCTCCCCTGGCCCGACTCCCGCTGTGTCTGAATACAGCGGAAGTGAGCCTCCCATGGCGCGTGCCGCCCACAAGGGGAGGAGTCCAGCGATGTAGGTCTACGTTGCTGGACAGAATCGAGCCACTTTACCGCAGTACGCTCCATGTGAGCAGTCGGCAAGTGGTTAACGGACAATTGCGCGGTTTTGCGGCACTGTACCCAAACAAAATCAATGTCCTTTTTTTCCCACAAATACAGCTTTCTTTTGGTGGTATTTGATCACTTGTGCGATTTTTTTTTTTTTTTGCGCTATAAACAAAAAAAGAGCGACAATGGTGAAAAAAAAACAATATTTTTCACATTCTGCTATAGGACATTCCCAAAAAAAAATATAAAAATTAAAATGTTTTAACATTTTAGGCCAATTTGTTTTCTGCTACATATTTTTGGTAAAAAAAAAAAAAAAAACGCAATAAGCGTATTTTGATTGGTTTGTGCAAAAGTTATCGTGTCTGCTAACTACGGGAAAGATTTATGTCATTTTTATTTATTTTTTTTTCTTTTACTAGTAATGGCAGCGATCTGCGATTTTTAGCAGGACTGCGACATTGCGGCGGACAGATCGGAACCCTAACTGACATTTTTGACACTTTTGGGGGTACCAGTGACATTACAACAGTAATCAGTGCTAAAAATGTGCATTGTTACTGTAATAATGCCATTGCCAGGGAAGGGGTTAACCCTGGGGGTGATCAAAGGGGTTAATGTATGCCTATATGCTTACTAACTGTGTGGGGGGGGGGGGATTCTTTGACATTCATAGACAGATGGCAGTTTCAGCAACTGCTGATCTATCCCTGCCTGTCTCACAGATGATCCGCCTGCTTTATTTACATAAGCAGGCGGGTCTTCTTTCCGTTTACCGGACAATTGCGAGAGGAAGGCAGCAATCACCTCCTCTCCCTAAACTCAGTGGGAGTGCGGCTCCAGCTGCGCGCGCGTGCCGCCGAGACCACATGCACTCCAGTCACGTAGTACTAAGTGACTGGATGCAGGGGAGCCACTCTGCCGCAGTATTATTACTGTGGTGCGGACGGCAAGCGGATAAAGTCTAAGGAGGAGTGGTTGGGGGGACTGTCCCCCCCCAAAAACACAAGTGTATACTAGGCCTATTAAAAACCTTATAAAGGGCTTTTTTGCTAATATTTGTATTTCAAGCACCCACAGCTACCAGCCATGCAGCCAGAACGTGATTATCGCTATGGACCCTGTACATAAAGACAAAACTACTTTGCAAGCAAAGCAAAAATGGCAACCACTGATCAATTTATAATACACTTTTTACATAGTTAACACAGGTAGGGCTCTTTCACACGGGCGTTCCGTATGTCCGTATATCACCCCATCGGTTTGCGGGTGATATACGGACATAATACATGTCAATGGGATTGCGGATGTCAGCGGATGGTCATCTGCGTCCTTTCAGTTCTGTTCCGTTTTTTTGGGAATGGAACAGAACCCTATTTTTCTTCCGTTAAAAAAACGGAACGGATGCAAAATCGGATGTCAGCGGTGTCATCCGCTGACATCCGCAATGCCCATAGACATACATTATGTCCGTATATCATCCGCAAACGGATGGGATGATATGCGGACATACGGAGCGGATGACACAAGTGTCATCCGTGTCCGTGGGAAAAAAAAAAAGTGCCGCAGCGGAATAAAAATTTGGAGCGGCCGTGTGAAAGAGCCCCTAGAGTTCACTGTTGCAGGTGTTTCTGTTGCATTCTGTTAGGGCTCTTTCACATGGGCAGCCAAGGGGTGATTAAAAAAATAGGTGGCTGAGCTGCGATTTTACTGCCCCTGATCGCTCACTGAAATTCTACCATTGCAGCTGGACAGTGCTGCACACATGGCAAGGCTGCGATTGTTTATTTCATGGCCGCAGCAATTTTAACTCTGCTAGAAGAGTTTTAACAGGTGTTGCTGTCTGTCAAACACACCCATTAAAATCAATGGGAGCACACTTCAACCGCAAGCAAAGTGCTTGGCTCGCAGTTGTAGGGCTTTTTTTTTTTATTACAAAATCCCCCTTTTGGATAAAAAAAAAAAAAGACAACCAAGAGCCATTAGGATCACCTCCAGAACACCTGAAGCTGCTGCTATACCTCCCTGTGAAAAGCCCCTGAATCTGCAGTGGATCGCTTTTTGAGTGTGGTATAGCAGCCAGGTGTTCAGGAGGCAATCCTGACACCTCTAAAATGTATTTTTGTTGGTTTTTAATTCCATGGAGTATTTTGTATTTTAAAAAAAATGCACTACACCTATGTCCCAAGCATGCAGTTGACAGGCAGTGGCCACTGTCATCCTAGTAAAACCACCATTAGCCCCATTCTATTGACTGTGGCTTTCAAATCGCGTGACTTCATCTGAAATCAGACAATTTCAAAGGCGCATGTCAGCGCAACTACGGGTGCGACATGAGAGACATCTGTGTGGCTTCATGCACAGATGTCTATTCAAGTTGCACCTGAAAATTGCTAAAAGTAGTACAGAAAATTATTTTTCAAATCGGTGCAACACCAAAAAGTCAGTGTCGCATCAATTTGAACACTGCCATTGCCAGCGATAGGGTGTGATATGTCATGTGATTTCACCTGTCAAATCGCATGACAAATCGCCCCAATGCGAATGATGGCTTAGGAGCCGAATATTTCAAATGTAAGCACTTGCAGACCGCCCCACGTACATGTACTGCAGGGCGGTGGCTCTATTGTGCAAAATCTTGTACAGGTAATGTGCCTGGGGCGCACATACTCACCTCCGGGGACCAGCTCCTGCTGTGATTGGACTCCAATGAGGAGGCAGGAGCCAATCATGACCTGATGTCGGGCGATCATTCCGAGAGAGGCAGAACGGTGGTCTGCCTATGTAAACAAGGCAGATTGGCGTTCTGTCAGAGAGGAAAATGGAGATCTTGTATTTCAGATCTCCGTCTTCCCACAGTTGAAGCACTACCCACACAATTAGTAACCACTCCCTAGGAACACATTTAACCCTTTGATTGCCCCTGATGTTAACCTCTTCCCTGCGAGTGTCAGTAGTGCAATGTATTTTTTTTTTTTTTTGATTATAAACTTTTATTGAAAAATATATTCAATACAAACAGTATAGTAAATGTAAAATTTACATAAAGGTGTTTCATCAATAAAATATTTTAAGTAATAGGCATGTGAAAAAAAACATACAAACGATAAAAAAGAAACAATAATTAAACAAAATATAAAATGTATATCCGTTCTTGATGGTAATATAGCGTTGTAAGAATGATAAAATATCCAAGAGTAGAGTGAGCAAGTTAACAGAATACGTGGGAAATCGTCAATATGTAGATTACCTCTTTCGCCTCAGTGAGAGGCGTCCAACTAACATAAACCATGGGCATGGTGTGGTGGAAAACAGAGACATCAAGTAATTGTACAGACAACATATGTTGATTGGTTAAGTTGATGTGATATTCATGTGGTTAGGGAACATTTGTATATGTACCAAGGAGTCCATTTTTGATCAAATTTGATCTTAGTGTTTGTGATGGTGTGATGGTATTGTTCCATTAGTCTTATATCTTCTATTCTACTGATGACCTGATCAAAGGGTATGAAAGTTTCTTTCCAGTGTTTGGAGATAACCCATAGCATTGCGATGCAAATGGTATGTGTTAGGCGTGTGAGGTCTGTGGTAATTTCTGGAATATTTTTGAAAAGTAGACATTGCAGGTGCAAGAGTGGAAATTTACATCCTGTAACTCTCTCTATTAGATTGAATACTTCCTGCCAGACATTTTTAATTTTGGGGCATTCCCAGAATATATGTATCAGAGAGCCCACTTCATTACAACCTCTGAAACAATTTGGGGAGATCTCGGGGTAGAATTTATTCAATTTTTTGGGGGTATAATACCATCTCGTGAATATTTTAATAGCCGTTTCCCTCACTCCTAGGGATTTGGTTGTCTTACACATATTTATCCACATGTCTCGCCAGTCGGCTATTGATATAGCAGTCTGTAGTTCCGACTCCCATTTAACCATGTAACCAAGTTTTGTATCTGGATCACAATTGTTAAGTGAGGAATATATTGTAGAGATATGTCCCCTACTTGAGAGATCTTTTAGACAAATATGTTCATATGTGCTGAGAGGAGATCCTGAAGGCTTAGGGTAGTGTGATTCAAAGAAGTTTTTGATAAGGTCATAATTGAGCTTTTCCGATAGTGGGATATTTTTGGTGTGTAGTAACGACTCAAAAGAGAGGAAAGTCCCACCATCATATAAGTCTAGTAATGAAGTCAAATTATTACCGGACCACCATGCGAATCTCTCAGGGGTAATAAATGCTTCAGAAAATCTGGGGTTTCCCAAAAAGGAGGTGCCGAGAGGGGGATGAGATGCGAAGGACCATTTTTTGATGACAAGTCTCCACATCCTGAGAGCGTCAGAAACGATTTTATTACGGGAGGAGATTTTGCGTATAGGGACTATGTGGTCCCATAGTAGCCCTGCTAAGTGGTATGGAGCGACTGAGTTTTCCTCAAAGTTAATCCAAGGTAGATCTGAGGAACGATCGTGCCAATGGGCCATTTGGGCCAATCTACTACTAATATAGTAAAACCATATATTAGGAAGGCCCAGACCTCCAGTACGTTGGTGATGATATAGTATGCTCGCTGCATACCTGGGTTTTTTGTTGCCCCAAACGAATTTATTGATTATAGATTGTAACTTGGTGATGTATGCTTTGGTAAGGTAAATGGGAAGCGCACGGAACAGGTATATAAATTTAGGAAGAATGGTCATTTTGATCGCTGTGATCTTACCTAGAAAAGATAGTTGGTATGAGGACCACATTTGGAGCATACCTCGTATCTTGGCAAGTAACGGAGGATAGTTGGATTGAAAAATAGAATTGTAATGTTTATTAAGTTGTATTCCCAGATATGAAATCTTCTCGGAGGCCCAGACAAACGGGAAAAGGGTCTTCAGATGTAGGGTGTCGGACTCTGAGAAGTTAATTGGTAGGGCTACCGATTTGGATAAATTGATGCTAAGACCTGAGATTCCTGCAAAGCTTTCTAAAGTATTCAATAGATTGGGTAATGTGGTGAAAGGGTCTGGTATGTACATGAGAGCGTCATCAGCATATAAGTTTAGTTTGAATGTCTCGGAGTTCTTTTTATATCCTGAAATTCCAGTATGTCTTTTAATCGCAATCGAGAGCGGTTCGATGGCAAGGGCAAATAGAAGTGGTGATAAGGGGCAGCCCTGTCTTGTGCCCCTGCCCAAAGGGAAGAAAGATGAGTTACAGCCCGGGATCTTAATTCTCGTTTTAGGATTTTTATATAGAGCAGAAAAGCCATTTAGAAACTCGTTAGAGAAGCCGAATCTGGGTAGTAATTTTCCAAGATAGCTCCAAGTGACACTGTCAAAAGCTTTGTGTATGTCCAGTCCTAATAGTACCAATTGTTTTTTAGATAAATTTGCGTCTTGTATAATGTTGCATGCAAGTCGAATGTTATCCGTAATTTGACGGTTGGGGATAAATCCTGACTGCGATGATGAGATGAGTTTTGGGATAATTTGGGATAATCTAGAAGCGAGGATTTTACTGAATAATTTAAGGTCGTTATTAATAATCGAAATTGGCCTAAAGTTTTGGGGGCTAGAAAGATCCTTGTTCGGTTTGGGGAGAAGAGTCATGTTTGCTAGGGACATTTCTTCTGGGAAGTCGTTGCCCTTAAGTATGTGATTAAAGAGTATTGTAAGTTTAGGGGATAGAATAGGAGTAAACTTTTTATAGTATGAAGCACTGAAGCCATCTGGGCCCGGTGCAGATGAATTACGAAGGGATTTAATCATATTAGTTACTTCAGTTTCTGTAATGGGGGCATTTAACTGCTCTATATCCAAGGGAGAGAGTGATGGGATAGGGATTTCATCAAACCAGATTTGAGAGTGTATTGGTGTGGCGTCAGAGGGGGAGGAAAGTAGTGTAGAATAAAATTTTTCAAAAATGCTCAAAACCTCCTTGGGATGAGAAGTGGTCATTCCTGATGATGTATTTAATTTATATACGTGTGGAGGTTTTAACGTTTGGTTCAATTTCCTTGCCAGCATTGTGGAAGCGGTGTTACCATATAGTAGGAATTTGGATCTTGAGTGTCTGAGGGATTTCTCTGCATTATCTGAGAGAATGTTATTTAATTCTATTCTCTTTTGGTCAATTAATAGCCTGGTGGATTGATCATGTAATGTAATATGATTTCTATACAATAATTGTAATTCCTTGGTGAGATCTTGAATCTTAGCGGTACGTGCACGGTTTTTTCTAACTGCTAACGAGATTAATTTACCTCTTATATAGGCCTTGTGAGTGACCCATGTGTTTGGGATTGAGGTGTCCACAGTAGGGTTTAATCTAAAAAATTCGGATATGGAATCGGAGAGTTCCTGAGAGTCTATCGGATTGGCTAATAGGGAGTCATTAAGTCTCCATGAGAAGGGAGTAGGAGAGAGACCTATTCCTGATGTGTCATATAGCACCATATGGTGGTCCGACCACACGCATGGAACAATGCTAGCAGAGATCGAATTGGCTAAGACCACTTGTGAGCAATAAATGTAGTCAATCCTAGCTGAAGAATTGTGCGGGTTAGAGTAGAACGTAAACTCTTTGGAGCCCATATTAAGACACCTCCATGTATCTACTAACTGTAAGTTATTGAGTCTACGCTCCAAGGATCTGGGGAACGTCTTGGAAGTCGAGTTTGGGTTGCTCCTATCCATGGTGGGATGAGAGACCATATTGAAGTCTCCGCCTAGGATAATGTGGGAAGAGTGATGTTTTTCCAATATGTTAAAAAAATCTGAGAAAAATTTAACTGTGGCTCCATTAGGGGCATATATATTAGCTATTGTTAATTCCTTTCCCATAATGCGTCCCTTAATTATTATAAAGCGACTTTCTGTGTCTCTATATACTTCTTGGACATCCAGCGGGAAAGAATTATGAACGAATATTGCTACACCTCTACTTTTAGAGGAGTGTGTGGTATAAAAGGCCTGGTTATATGTCTTATGGAAGTATTTGGGGTGATTGTGTTCAGCAAAATGCGTCTCTTGGAGCAACAGGATTTTGGCGTCCAAACGCTTGAACTGGTGAAAAGCTTTCCTGCGTTTATTAGGGGAATTAAATCCCTGCACGTTATGTGAGACTATTCTAATGGTCATTTTGAGGCGAGAAAGTGGAATTTGCTATGGTGGGGTTTTAGGGTGATCGAGGTGTCTAAGAACCCATCCGTGGAGTTCAAAATTTGGAAGGGCCGTGGAGTAAGTGAGGGCGGACCCGGGGGATGAAGGTCTAGGTTGTGTAACTCAGGGACATCCTGTGTCCGGAAAAGGTTAACCCAAGCACATGTTAATAAAAGGCATTCTGGATAACTGTAGGTATTGAAATGTCTGTGGATATACATTAATAAATATGAAAAACTCAAAAAAGCAAAACTATAAAGGTCAAAGTTTAACAAGTAAGATAAACCATGGATCAGTAAACCGTTAAGGTACTGATAAAAGAGTAACATAAATGAAGGATAAACTCCTTCTAAACAGGCGACCGAGAGCCAGCAGCAGAGCAGAAGGAGAATCGGCCCATAACCGGGAATCAGAAAGGGCCTGACCTCCCCGCGACCACCAGTGGCCACCGGTCGACTGAGTGGGTACAACATGTACAAGCACGGGACCTCATTTAGGCCTCTTGAAGGATCCCTTCGAGGAGAGAAGGGAACAAAATTAGTGCAATGTCTGGTTATAGGTGGTTCTAAAAGAACCTAAAGGGAACAACATCGAGAAAAATCCAACAAAGATAGGGAGAATAAGAGGGTTGGGGGGGGAGGGATGCGGGTGTGGAAGGGAGGGGGGGAGGGGGAGGGAAGGAGGGAAAAGGATCAAAAAGCATACATTTTGGTAGTATATAAATCCATAACAATTATATTTCCTTCATATGAATTCAAGATCGTGTGGAAAAATATAAGGAGTATTAAAAAAAAGAAGGAAAAAAAATGGAAAAAATAACTTGCGGATTAGGATGAGAACACCAAAAGATCTTGATAGATGTTAGGAGCAAAGATTGATTGGAGTCAATGATCTTCAGATGAGGATTCCTTGCAGTTCAGGATTTGACCATTAGGTGTCTCCCTTTGTCCACTGAACAGTGAATAGTGCTGTGGAGTATATTGGTACTGCATGGGAAAAAATTAAAAGGAAATGGGGAAAAGAGGACGGGGAAGAAAAGAGAAAATATGAGGGATTAAAATAAAGAAAGTACGTCAGATAAATCTCATGCTTAATGTTTTTTTTGAGGAATTTCCAAGTATAATTCCGCAAAATTCTTGATTCCTAAGAATCAGATGATGTGAAAAATAGCAGAAAGCCTCAGATCCTGTCATTACGTGGTCTTCTGTTTCCTCTTCTAGAAGCCGGGGTTTGCCAAAGCGGTGAAGGTCTAGGAGCAGGGGGGGGTGAGGGGTCAGAAGAGGGATCCATCAGTCCTAGCTTAATAAGGACTTCACGACCCTCTGGGATATTAGTAGCCACGTACGTGGAACCATTGTGAGGGATTACAAGCTTAAACGGGAAACCCCATTTATAACGTATACGTGCAACTTGTAGGATTGTCGTGATTTCTTTTAGATTGCGTCTTCTCTCCAGTGTAGCCTGTGAGATATCCGGGAAAATCTGAATTTTATTGCCGTCGATAAGGATATTTGGGGTGTTCCTCGCAGCCCTGAGGATTTCCTCCTTGGTCAGGAAGTCCTTCATACATAAGATAATATCCCTTGGTGGTTTATCAGCAGGAGGTTTTGGACGGAGGGCACGGTGGATTCTATCACAAGAGAACTGGGACTCCATTACTTCAGGCAAAAGCGATTTAAACAGGCGATTTACTGTGGGTATGAGATCGGTATAGGTTTCAGGGATCCCCCTTAACCTCAAATTATTACGCCTGTTGCGATTGTCCAAATCCTCAACATGTGCCTGCAGCTGGTTAAATTCTGAGCTTAACAGCTCATGATCTCTGCTCAGCTCTCTGTAAGCTAGGGACAACTCATCATGCTTTGCCTCCAGCCTGTCTGTTCTTCCTCCAAGGGCAGAGATCTCCTGTGTAAGGGTGGTCTCTGTCTTGTGGAGCTCAGCCTGGAACTTTGCCATCAGCTTAGTGCACATAATTTCCAGGCTATTATCAAGGTCTTGTTTTGTGAGGGGAGCAGGGTACTCACAGTTTGCAGGGGTCAAGGAAGTCTTAGGAGCTGAGGTCTGTATGTTGCTGCCGACATGCACAGGAGGAGGAGGAGGGGTGGCGCCATCTTGCTCCATGTTAAACTTCTCCCGGGCTCTTAGGAGGTAGTGGGTGAGGGACTTCTGAGGAGTCTTGCGTTTTTTCCTCTTGCAGGAAGACATGCACAGGAACTGTGGCTGCCAGGGGGTGATCTTTGAAGGAGTTTCGGCGGTGGTATATGGCCCCTGTAGCCGGGATCACGGCCAGAGTGAGTGGAGCAGCAAGTTCAAGCCGCCATCCGTCCCGTGCCGCGCGCAATGTATTTTTTTTTTTTAGCACTGATCACTGTATTGGTGTCACTGGTTCACAAAAAGTTTCACTTTGTGTCAGATTTATCTGCCCCAATGTCGCAATCGCGCTAAAAATCGCTGATCATTATTAGCAAAAAAAATAAAAAGTCCATAAATCTATCCCATAGTTTGTAGATGCTAAAACTTTTGGTATTTTTTTTTCTAAAAATTTGTAGCAGAATACATATTGGCCTAAACTGATGAATAAAGTTGATTTTTTTTTTTTAATTTTTTATTGAAGATGTTTTATAGCAGAAAGTAAAAAATATTGTTTTTTTTTTTCTAAATTGTCTGTCTTTTTTTGTTTATAGCGAAAAAAAAAAAAACAGGCGGCGATCAAATAAAAACAAAAGAAATCTCTATTTTGGGGGGAAAAAAAAGGACATCAATTTTTTCGGGTACAGTGTCGCATGACCACGCAATTGTCAGTTAAAGTAACGCAGTGCCGTATCACAAACAATGGCTTGGTCATGAAGGGGGTAAAATTTTCCCGGACTGAAAAGGGTAAACCCATCAGTCAGATCATATGCTGACATTTTTTATTTTTATTTTTTTTGCACCCTACTCCTTTCATTTTTATATGTAGGCGAGTTTCCTAGTTTTCTTTCCACCTGTAGAGAATAGCTTTCTGGGTGGAAGTCTTCCATGAAGATCACTTCTGAGAAGACATTTCCAGACTGTTCTTGGTTATACCAGGGCCACACTGGTTCCTTGCCTATTTGTATTGATTTTGATTCTGAAGAAAAGCTTGAACAGCACATTGGCAAACACCTGTCTTCCATAACATTTCTGCTTAGCAGAAACTATTAGAATGCAGGATGGCCATCTTTCATTGGTTTGCTCACATTAAACCACCATACCTACCTTGATCTCACCCTTTTAGCATGGTTGTCCCTTGCCCAGTTTTATTCCCTCTACACAGCTGTTTATGTTTCAGTTAATCAGTTTGGGTCAACCACACATTATGTCAATGATAAATAGCACCTGTTAGTTATTTGCCTAATTAAGCACTGGGCTCAATGCCTACACAGAGCTTACATTTTTCAACTAGAAAATTGAATATTAATACGTTAGTTTCTTTCTTTAAGTGCATCTTATTGTATTATTATATTTTTGCAAAAAAAAAAAAAATTTTGGCACTCCAATCCTACTGACGCACTAACATAGGAATACAGTACATAAGTAAAAAAATAATCAGTCATGTACCACTGCATTTTTTCACACAATAATCAGTTCTTGGCATTGCCATCTTCCTCCAAGCAATAATTCAAATTATTTGCAAAGCATTTTCCTAAATCTAATAAAAAAATATATATTTTTTTTATTTTTTTTTTTTTTTTTTAGTAGATACTGGAGAGTTTTACTGTCTGAGCATCATACATGCAGGCAGTTTAACCACTTAAGCCCCGGAAGATTTTACCCCCTTCCGGACCAGGGCCTATTTTGCGATTCGGCACTGCATGACTTTAACGGACAATTGCGCGGTCGTGCGACGCTGTACCTAAACGAATTTGACGTTCCTTTTTTTCCCACAAACAGAGCTTTCTTTTGGTGGTATTTGATCACCTGTGCGATTTTTTGATCATGCGCTATAAACAAAAAAAGAGTGACAATTTTGCAAAAATAACAATATTTTTCACATTTTTTTATATGAAATTCCCCCCAAAAAAATGTAAAAATAATTTTTTTTTAACATTTTTGGCCAATTTGTTTTCTGCTACATATGTTTGGTAAAAAAAAAATCACAATAAGCGTATTTTGATTGGTTTGGGCAAAAGTTATTGCGTTTACTAACTAAGGGAAAGATTTTTGTCATTTTTGTTATTTTTTTTTTTAACGAGTAATGGCGGCGATCTGCGTTTTTTTTTGCGGGACTGCGACATTGCGGCGGACAGATCGGACCCTTGACTGACATTTTTGACACTTTTGGGGTTACCAGTGACATTACTACAGTAATCAGTGCTATACATATGCACTGTTACTGTAAAAATGACACTGGCAGGGAAGAGGTTAACTTTATTGGGGAAGGAGGGGTTAAGTGTGTCCCTAGGGGCGTGTTTCTAACTGTGATTGGATGTGGCTTTACATGTAACAGCACAGATCAACAGTCCTACATAGCAGGACCTTATGATCTGTGTTGTTACACAGGGAAGAATGACAGACGGCTTTGTTTACATTAGCCGCTTGCCTTTCTCCCTTCACAGCGGACGATCGCGAGTGACCGGCGCACATCGGGTCCGCCGATCACACGCACGGAGGTGTCCGTGAGCGAGTCGGGGCGGGAGTGCGCCTCCGGGGGCATGCGCTCGCCCCTATTGGCTTACAGGCTAGTGACGTACCCATACGTCACTTTGCCTGGCCGGGGCTGACCGCCGCAGTATATGTGCTTGCGGCGGTCAGCAACCGGTTAAGACCTCCAACATAAAATTGTGGGCAAATGACCATGCCTGGGCGAAACAGCTGCAGTGCATGGCTACCCATAGTAATGCATGGCTGTACACTAGCTATAGGAGGGTGTATGTTGTGCTTGTGTAAACTCACACATGGGTTTAAATCCAGGAGCATACAAAGCCTGCATTCTAGGATTTACACCTGCGTTTATGCAAGCACAACAAGTACCCAGTGCTTTAAGTGGCCCAAAAGAGGTGCCGGTAGTCTATTATAGCCTATATTTTTTGTTTTTTTTGTTGACTCCCCTCATCCTGTCACGGAACCATGAACCAGACGTACAACAACAGATAAGTGAAAATAAGAAAGCTTTATTGAAAAACAAGCTGTAAAGCAAAAGTCCAAACGGATGGCGAAACTGATGCAGAGTCTTTTGCGAAGCCAGGGGTCAGGAACCAGCAGGGTAGTCAGACGAAGCCAGGATCAGGAACCAGCAGGGTAGTCAGACGAAGCCAGGATCAGGAACCAGCAGGGTAGTCAGACGAAGCCAGGATCAGGAACCAGCAGGGTAGTCAGACGAAGCCAGGAACAGGAACCAGAAGCAGCAGCAGTCTTAGAAGCATGTGAACACAGGAGGACCAAGCAGGGAACTGAAGCCACAGACCTCCTATATATATGAGCTAGGCATCCAGCTCCTCCCAGTGGGAAGGAGGAGCCGCAGGGTGGGAGGCTACAAGAAACCCAGAAACCAAGATGGCCGCCAGCACATGTCAAACGAAGGAGAACAGCAAGAAGGTAAGACCATGACAGTACCTCCCCCTCAAGGGCCCCTCCTCCGCGGAGTAAAGAACGGTTTCTGAGGGAAGCGTGCGTGGAAGGCTCGGAGCAAGGCAGGAGCATGGACATCTGCGGAGGGAACCCAGGAACGCTCCTCTGGACCATAACCACGCCAATGAACCAAAAACTGCACCCGACCGCGGACCAGGCGTGAGTCCAGGATATTGCTCACCTCATACTCCTCACGATTGCCCACTCGGACCGGACGAGGCCGAGGAACCGAGGAAGTGAAACGATTACACACCAGTGGCTTCAACAGGGAGACATGAAACACGTTGGAGATCCGCATGCCAGGAGGAAGCGCAAGGGCATAGGCTACCGTGTTTACCCTGCGAAGCACTCGGAAGGGACCAACAAAGCGAGGCGCCAGCTTGGGAGTGGGCACTCAAAGGTTGAGGTTGCGAGTGGACAACCATACACGGTCTCCGGCCTGGTAGGAAGGAGCAGGCGCTCGTCTGCGATCAGCCTGGAGTCTCTGGCGCTGCGCAGAGACCTCAAGGGACCTCTGGATCTGTACCCAAGAAGCACGTAGGACGGAAAGGTGATCCTCCACAGCCGGAATATCCTGGGGAGAGAATACCTCCGGTAACACGGCAGGTTGGAACCCATAGTTGGCCATGAAGGGAGATGTCCCAGAGGAAGAGTTCACCGCCGTGTTCCTGGCAAACTCAGCCCAAGGCAGGAGGTCAACCCAATTGTCTTGGTGATCGGAGACATAGCAACGAAGGAATTGCTCCAAGGCCTGATTGGATCGTTCTGCGGCCCCATTGGACTGAGGGTGGTAGGCCGAGGAGAAGGAGAGATGAATCCCCAACTGGGAGCAAAAGGCGCGCCAGAACCTGGACACAAACTGACTCCCCCGATCCGACACAATCTCCTTGGGCAAACCGTGCAACCGGAAGACCTCCCTGGCAAAAATCGTGGCCAACTCCTGTGCAGAGGGTAACTTCTTGAGAGGAACACAGTGGCACATTTTGGAAAACCGATCCACAATCATGAGAATGACCGTATGGCCTCGGGATGCAGGGAGGTCCACAATGAAATCCATCCCCAGGTGTGACCATGGGCGCTCCCCGGTGGCTAAGGGTTGCAGAAGGCCCAACGGAAGGTGCCGAGGAGACTTACTCTGGGCACAAACGGAGCATGCCGCTACATATGCGGCGATGTCGGAACGTAGGGAAGGCCACCAGAACAGACGTGAAACAGCCCAGGACAGCTGATTCTTTCCAGGATGCCCCGCGGTCTTGGAGTTATGGTAGGTTCGCAACAACCGAGTGCGCAACTCCTCAGGCACAAAACATCTGCCGTTGGGTCTCCCAGAGGGAGCACCAGATTGAGCCGCCAAAATCTGCTCACCCAGGGGAGAGGTCAGGCTGGTGCGAATGGCGGCCAGGATCTGATTCGGAGGAATGACGGAAGTCGGAATCGACTCCTCCCTGGACAGGTCGGAGTACTGCCGTGATAAGGCATCCGCCCTGATGTTCTTGGAACCGGGTAGGTAGGAGACCACGTAATTAAAACGTGACAAGAACAGAGCCCATCTGGCCTGACGTGGTGTCAATCTCTTGGCCTCAGAGAGGTAGGTCAGATTCTTGTGGTCCGTCAGGATGAGGACCGGAACCACCGAACCCTCGAGCAAGTGCCTCCATTCTTTAAGAGCCTGCACGATGGCCAATAACTCCCTGTCACCAATCTGGTAGTTGCACTCCGCGGAAGACAGTTTCCGGGAGTAAAACCCACAAGGAAGCAGAGGACCCTCTGGTGTTCTACGCTGAGATAGAAGGGCGCCTACTCCCGTCTCAGACGCGTCCACCTCGAGGACAAAGGGCAACCCAGGGTTGGGATGCGACAGAATCGGAGCTGACACAAAGGCGGACTTTAGAGCCTCAAAAGCTCGGATGGCCTCGGGCGACCAGACCTGGGAATTACTGCCCTTCCTGGTCAGATCCGTGAGAGGCTTGGCTAGCATGGAAAAGTCCCTGATGAACTTCCGATAATAATTGGCGAAGCCCAAAAAGCGCTGCAGGGAGCGAAGACCACTGGGCTGGGGCCACTGTAAGACAGCCGAAACCTTCTCAGGATCCATGGAGAACCCCTCAGCGGAAATGATGTAACCTAAGAAGGTTACCTGGGATCGGTGAAATTCGCATTTCTCAAGCTTACCGAACAGCTTGTTCTCTCGTAACCGTTGCAACACTCGTTTGACATCCAGAATGTGGGTCTCCATGGACTCAGAATATACCAAGATGTCATCCAAATAGACCACCACACACTGCTGCAACAGGTCACGGAAAACATCGTTGATGAATTCCTGAAAGACTGCGGGCGCATTGCACAGCCCAAAGGGCATAACCAAGGATTCATAATGACCGGTCCTGGTGTTAAACGCGGTCTTCCACTCATCGCCCGCCTTGATCCTTACGAGGTTATATGCCGCCCTCAGGTCGAGTTTGGTAAAGACCGTGGCCCCTTTAAGGCGATCGAACAGCTCGGAAATCAAGGGTATCGGGTAAGCGTTCTTGATCGTGATGCGATTGAGACCCCTGTAATCGATGCAAGGCCTCAACTCACCGCCCTTCTTTTTCACAAAGAAAAATCCAGCCCCTGCCGGGGACGAGGATTTGCGAATGTGTCCGCGTGAAAGCGCCTCCCTCACGTACTCCTCCATGGCCTCATTCTCCGCTACCGACAGTGGATAGACTTTGCCACGAGGAGGAACGGCACCAGATTGTAACTCGATGGCACAATCGTATGGGCGGTGCGGAGGTAGGGCAACCGCGCGCACCTTATCGAATACATCCCGGTACTCCTCGTATTCAGGGGGCAACAGATAGTCCGAGGAAGTACACAGCAACTTGACAGGCCCATGGATGCAACT
Source organism: Pelophylax lessonae (assembly GCF_965119305.1). Taxonomy (NCBI): domain Eukaryota; kingdom Metazoa; phylum Chordata; class Amphibia; order Anura; family Ranidae; genus Pelophylax; species Pelophylax lessonae. The sequence goes on from NC_138770.1 coordinate 124,063,833, forward strand.
AGCCCCACACTGCGGTGACCACGAGAGGATCTCGGCCGATCTCCAATCGAAAATCGGATTATGCTTCTGGAGCCAGGGGTACCCCAAGCACACCGAGTAGTGTGGAGACGAAATAACCTGGAAGCAGACCGACTCTCTGTGGACGGCACCAATGGCTAACCCCACTGGAAGGGTCTCATGAGTCACGGGTGGCGGCAGAAGGGGTCTGCCGTCTATCGCCTCAAGAGCCAGAGGAGAACCTCGAGCCTGCAGAGGAATGGAATTGGCGGCAGCGAACACACTATCAATGAACAAACCACCAGCACCAGAGTCCACCAACGCCTGGGTCGTCACCGAGCCCCCGACCCAGGAGAGGGCAACAGTGATCAGTGGTTTGTCAACACGGGAAACCGGGGACGAGGAGACTCCACCCAAGATCTGCCCCCGACAGGATCTCAGGTGCGAGCGTTTCCCGGACGGTTCGGACATGCCAACCGAAAATGCCCACCGAGACCACAGTACATGCATCGGCCCTCGCGTCTCCGGAGTACCCTCTCCCCCTCGGACAGGCGAGCAAACCCCAGCTGCATGGGTTCACCCCCAGACAAGTCATCCCCAGGAGGCGTGGGAGGAGAGGGAGGCACGGGTGGGACAACAAAGGTAGGCGCCAATCTGTTAGGAGGCCTCCGCAGACTCTCCTTAAAGGAAGGTCTCTCCCTGAGTCTGGTGTCAATCAAAATCAGGAAAGAAATAAGAGACTCAAGCTCCACTGGTAGGTCCTTAGCTGCAACCACATCCTTCAAGGCATCCGAGAGACCATGAGAGAAAGCAGCGACCAGAGCCTCATTATTCCAGCCCACCTCTGCTGCCAGGGTACGAAACTCAATGGCGTATTCAGCTACGGATCGTGAACCCTGTCTGATGGACATAAGGAGCTTCGCAGCAGAGGCAGCACGAGCCGGCACATCGAATACCTTCCGAAGAGAAGCAACAAAATCGGAAAACTCGGCAACCACCGGATTGTTGTTCTCCCATAAAGGGCTGGCCCAGGCCAAGGCCTTGTCCGAGAGCAGCGAGATTAAGAAGCCCACCTTTGATCTCTCAGTAGGAAAGGCATGTGGCAGCAACTCAAAATAAATGCCCACCTGGTTAAGGAAACCTCGGCACTGAGTTGGCTCTCCCCCAAAGCGCTGTGGAAGGGGGGCAGAACCGGACATACCCCGAAACACCGCAGGCGCAACAACAGGTGTCGGGGTAGACTCTGGCGCAACAACCGGAGCGGCAGTAGGAGCGGGCCCAGGAGCGACAACCGACCCATCGGCAACGGGAGCGAAATGAGCCGTGCGTTCAAGCAGGGTTTGCAACGCCACGGCGAACTGACCCAACAGGTGATCCTGCTGATCAAGTCTGGCAACCAGCGAGGGTAGTGAGGATGGCCCTGTACCGTCAGAATTCATGGCCTGTGGTACCGTGCGTTCAAGCAGGGTTTGCAACGCCACGGCGAACCGACCCAACAGGTGATCCTGCTGATCAAGTCTGGCAACCAGCGTGGGTAGCGAGGATGGCCCTGTACCGTCAGAATTCATGGCTTGGTCCTAATGTCACGGAACCATGAACCAGACGTACAACAACAGATAAGTGAAAATAAGAAAGCTTTATTGAAAAACAAGCTGTAAAGCAAAAGTTCAAACGGATGGCGAAACTGATGCAGAGTCTTTTGCGAAGCCAGGGGTCAGGAACCAGCAGGGTAGTCAGACGAAGCCAGGATCAGGAACCAGCAGGGTAGTCAGACGAAGCCAGGATCAGGAACCAGCAGGGTAGTCAGACGAAGCCAGGATCAGGAACCAGCAGGGTAGTCAGACGAAGCCAGGAACAGGAACCAGAAGCAGCAGCAGTCTTAGAAGCATGTGAACACAGGAGGACCAAGCAGGGAACTGAAGCCACAGACCTCCTATATATATGAGCTAGGCATCCAGCTCCTCCCAGTAGGAAGGAGGAGCCGCAGGGTGGGAGGCTACAAGAAACCCAGAAACCAAGATGGCCGCCAGCACATGTCAAACGAAGGAGAACAGCAAGAAGGTAAGACCATGACACATCCCCTGAGGTAACGACAACTATATTGAACTATAGGCGATTACGTCACTCGGCGATTCGCAAGGGCTCCTGGGATAGCTGGGTCATGTATCCCAGCAGCCCTTGCGACTCGACCTAGTGACGAAATCTTGCGTTATTTCCAGACCGTCACCAGCTGTTTTCAGGGATGTATTGCATTCATTACATTCCGTAGAGCTCACTGAGAGGAGGCGGGGTGGAGGCAGGGCGGAGCGTGGATTGAATGCAATACACCCCTGAGAACAGCTGGTGTCGGTCTGGAAATAATGCGAGATTTCACAAGGGCTGCTGGGATACATGACGCCGCTATCCCAGGAGCCTTTGCGAATCGCCTAGTGATGTAATCGCCTATAGCCTATAGTTCAATAAATGGATTTTTGTAAAATCTTACCGTAAAATCCTTTTCTCTTAGCTCATCGACAGACGTAGTCCTCGGTGATACACCACCTTCGGGTTATGTTACCTCCGCAGGAGCAGGACTAGACAGGAAATTAAAAAGCTCTGGCCACACCCTAGGGGCAGTCCCAGAGGGTATATCCTCTCTCTCTCTGCCTCAGCAAATCAGTTATGTGAAAAAGCAGTGCTTAGAGAATTTAACCCAACCCAACTCCAAAACAGAGGGGCGGGGACTACGTCTGTCGATGAGCTAAGAGAAAAGGATTTTACGGTAAGATTTTACAAAAATCCATTTTTCTCTAGCGCTCATCGACAGACGTAGTCCTCGGTGATACACCACCTTCGGGACGTCCCAGAGCAGTATCACAACTGAGGGGTGGGAAAATGGAAATCAAATCCCAATCTAGAAGGCCCAACCAGTGCCAACTAGAAATTTACAATGCTTATCCTTAATGATGAGACTCAACAAAAAAATTTTCAAACAGAAAAAAACCCTCGAGGTAGACCACCGGTCTCCTCAAATTGCGGCCTGCAAAACCTTGCGGCCAAATGAGGCATCCGCCGATGCTGTCACATCAATTTTATAGAACTTTGTAAAGGTATGTACCGACGACCAGGTGGCCGCCTTACATACCTGGACCACTGACGCCTGATGGCGAAAGGCCCAGGAAGTACTGAGCGCTAACAGGGAACGGAGGACTCTGACCCTTAATAGAATAAGCCTGTACCACCGTTTGTCTAATCCATTTGGCAATGGTCGCGGCAGATGCAGGCAAACCCTTTCTGGGGCCATCCGTGATCACAAAAAGTGAATCCGTCTCACGGAATGATTCCGTAGCTTTCAGGTATACCCTGATTGCCCGAACCACATCTAAGGAATGCAACGCATGTTCCCGATGATGCTTGGGCTGAGGACACAAGGAAGGTAGTACAATATCCTCATTCAGATGAAAATCTGAAACCACCTTAGGAAGAAAAGATGGCTTAGGATGAAGTACTACCTTATCCCTATGAATCACTAGGTATGGGGACTGGCATGATAATGCAGCCAGTTCTGACACCCTGCGAGCAGAAGTAATAGCCACCAAGAAGGCCACCTTCTGGGATAAAGTAAGCAAGGGAATCTCCCTGATGTTTTCAAAGGGAGGTTTCTGTAGAACCGACAAAACCAAATTAAGATCCCAGGGCGGTAAGGGCGCGCGGACTGGAGGAGCCAGGTGCCGCACCCCCTGGATGAAATTCCGCACCAAGGATTTGGTAGCTAACGGTTTCTGAAAGAAGATTGCTAATGCTGAAACTTAACCCTTGATGGTGCTCAAGGCTAGCTTCTGCTCAACCCCTTGTTGCAAAAAGGCCAATATTCGAGACACCGAATAGGTAAGTGGAGGAAATCCTAAAGATTCGCACCACGCAATATAAGTCTTCCATGTGTGATAATAGACTTTGCTGGAAGTCGCTTTCCTTGCTTTAATAAGGGTAGGAATGACTGAAGTAGACAACCCTCTGTCCTTCAGTACTTGGGTCTCAATGGCCAGGCCATTAAAACCAGCGACTGTAAAGCACGAAGGTAACTTGGTCCTTGAGACCACAGACACTCCCTGAGACGAAGTTCCCACGGAACGTCTGCGACTAGCATGTCCAAGTCGGCCAGGCCGGCTTGAGGAGGCCAGCCTAGAATTTCTAGGACCACTGGCGCTGATTGGATCTGAACCAGGCGTCCCTAGAGCTATCTGGCCCCGACCATCCGAGGAAGTCTGGTCGTTTTCTGTTTCCACACATTTATCAGATACCTGATAGTTATCAGGAAGGGTGATCTTTTCTGGTTGAACCTCAGGGACCGAAGTCACCCGACTAGAGGCTACTTGGCCTATCTGGTCAACCAGATCCGATTCCTGTGAGGTATCGGGACTAATCTTAGGAAAGGGTAAAGGAAAAGATCTATTCAGGGAACGGTAACTACCGCTTCCTGTGGTACTTAAATGTTGGAAGGGAAGAATCGCACCGGTAGTAGTGGTTGATGCTCGATCTGATGTCCTGAATACCGGTGAAAATGTCCCCCCACCCTGAAACCGGGTGGGGGCGCACCTTCAGGCTGTGTACTCCTTTGCTTCGGGTTTGGCTGGGTTGGTCCTCTGCTTGTCCGACCAGCCCTTCTTGAATCCTCCTGGAGGAGTCTTGCCTTTCCCGCTAGTACCAGCCGGGCGCCCTTTATGGGCGGTAAAGAAAGGTCCTCGCTTGTTGCGAGGTCCCTTAGCTTTTGCAGCCTGTGGCAAGAAAGTGCTCTTGCCCCCAGTGGCATCCTTAATGATTTCATCTAGGTTGGCCCCAAATAGACGATTCCCCTGAAAGGGGAGATTGGTCAAGGTCTTTTTGGAACCTAGGTCAGCTGACCAGCATTTTAACCACAGCACACGTCTGAGGATCACTGCTAACTTAGATGCATGCCCTAATAAGGGAGTTGTGTCCAAGGCTGCGTCACAGATAAACCGTAGCCCTTGTATGATCTGTTCCATCAAATCATATGTCTCCTGGGGAATATCTTTTCCCCTAAGATCTTGGCGTACCATTTTCGCCCATTCCGTAAGTGTCTGGGAAACTAGACCAATAACAATTACTGGTCTAAATGCTGACCCTATCAGAGAAAAGATAGTGCGGGACTCTGCTTCTATCTTTCGATCCACCGGATCCTTAAAGGACGAAGTGTCCTCCACTGGAATAACCGTGGCTTTATTCAGCCTGGAAATAGGCGGATCCACGACTGGTGGTACCGTCCATTTCTTAATGATGGATTCCTCAAACGGATAGCGTCTAGCAATACGCTTGGAAATAGTAAAGGTACGTTTAGAATGCTCCCATTCTCCTTTAATCTGATTACCAAAACATTTAGGTACCGGAAAAGCCTTCGCCATCTTGATGGGCTTATTAGTACCGAAAGGCCTCTCTGTTTCAGTTGCCTCTGCCGGTAAAGCCTCAAGTTTTAAGGTTTCTTGCACTGCCACAACTAGTGCGTCCACCAATGCTTCTTCCTGAATTATAGCAGGAGAAGAAGCGTCCTCCTCACTGTCTGAGGGGGCTTTACCTGGGATAACAGCCCTTGCAGAGGAACCTGCAACTGCCGTGACCATCTCTGAATCTGAGTCAGAGGTGTCAGATGGTATAGGGGTAGGCGGGGGTCGCTTCCTTGACCCCCGTCCCTGACAGGCCGCCTCCACCCGAGCCACCATAGACTCCAAAATTGCTGTAAATGACTCTATACTCTGTGCACCGGCGGGTCCCGAGGCCCCCTCGAGGGAAACAGGTGGGGGAATATGTGTGGCAGGGTCCATGATAACTCCAGTTACTTCCTGGATAATATAATTCAAAAGAAAAAAACTTTTTTTTTTTTTTTTTTTTTCTGACTCCCAGCGCCACAAAAAAGCCCCTTAGTGTTACCTGCTAGGGATCCCTATCGATCGAGAGAGAGAGAGATAGACCCCCAGGCTCACCACTTGATGCTCAGAGTTAAACTGCAACAGCTTACAGTGCTGTCTTGACAAACAGGAAGTCTTTTGGCTGGCTGCCCAGGAAGAAGGGAGGCGGCTCCGCCCCTCTGCACGCCTTCCGGCGCCTCCCCCAAGCTCCACGAGGTGTAGGATCACCTCAAACATGGCCGCCCCCATGCTGGAGACACGAGGCTACGCCAAAATGGCGGCTCGTGCGATCCAGCAAAAAAAATGGCGGCGGCCTGTGCTGACTAGCGGTGTGCTGCAGGGCACACAACACTCTCTCTGCATGGGGATATGGCGTGGTTGGTGGTACCGGCCCTGGCGGACCGCATGGCCGTTCGGGAGGCCTGCTAATAGCTGGAGATCTGATTTGGAAGGCAGTCTACATGTCCGTGGCTTCTGACTGGTAGGTAGCTTATACTTAACCCATAAGATTCCCAGAATGCCACAGATTACATCTTTAAAACATGTATACAATAGATTGTTAGCTCCCAAACCAAGCCTCCTGGCTTTTTGCACACATAAAATCACACTCAAAGTAGGAGGATTTGTGACATGTTATAGGATAGAAAGAACTCTTTCTTACCATACAGAGAGGGGCCCGCGTTCACCACAAACCCCGTCAGGGAAAAAGGGGGAACATACTACTCACCATACCGGAACCAGGCGGGCACCAACTCCTGACAGTACCCCTCTCCACCGGGGCGGGAGGGCTGTCGACCGATACGGACGCCGTGACTCATGGTCTTTGGCGTTTCAGCGAGACGTTTAACTCGCGGGTTCAGTCCTTTTAATGGGACTTTGTCGCGGCCGACCCAGCGCGGAGCTATGGCCTGCACGCGCTCGTAGGCTGAACTGGGGTGACCACCGGATCTCAACATCCAGCCCGTCGCCCAGTTCAGCTTTCTTGCTTGAAGATCTCACAGGAACACTGGAGAAAAAAAGCTGTCTAAAAATCCTTTTAGAAAAAAATTCTTGCCAGGACCTAAGATCCCAGCAAGGTATCTAGGTCCTTACTCCTAACTAGACAGAAAATAACTGATTTGCTGAGGCAGAGAGAGAGAGGATATACCCTCTGGGACTGCCCCTAGGGTGTGGCCAGAGCTTTTTAATTTCCTGTCTAGTCCTGCTCCTGCGGAGGTAACATAACCCGAAGGTGGTGTATCACCGAGGACTACGTCTGTCGATGAGCGCTAGAGAAATAGTTGTTATTACCTCAGGGGATGAGGGGAGTCATCACAAAAAAAATATACAGTCACTCACCTTTGCTATTTTTTTTTTTGTTTTATTAAAACGAAAAAAAAAAAAATTAAATATGTTTAATGCTTTGTACCAGGAGATACAAGTGCATTTAAAGAGATTCTAGGACTTACCTGAGATAGATTTTTGAAAGCTCCAGGAGACCTTAAAGCCCCGTACACACGCAACGATTATCGGCCGACCCATCGTCCGTCTTTTGTCCAGAGTTGTGTTTTGTTGGTTGGAATGTGCCTAGACTGCACACAAATTTTCTCGCCCGACAAAATTCTACTTCAGAAGTGATGTCATGTGTTGGTTTTGCTTTCTTTGTGTTCTTTCTTCACTGAGCATGCCCAGACTTGCTCATTAGATTTTTCCCTGTCGAAATCTGTACTGACTGCACGACAATCGGCCGTTATGTTGACGGCCAACAAAAATTTTATAGTCTGCACACCAGATTTTTTTCGGCCGAAAAGTCCGAGTTGGTTGTCAGAAGCATCATACTAACAAGCCAAAAATCGGCAGATCGGTCGTCGGACGAAAATTCCCTGCCAATTTTCAACGCGTGTGTACGGGGCTTTAGTTTGCTACAGACACTTGACAGGCCAGGAGGGAGGGAGAAGGTGTTTTAAAGGATGAAAAAAACATGGACATCTTACAGCACTCTTGGGCTGCACAGCTATCTGAATAGGTTAAATGACTGCTTATTATAATAAACCAGTCAAGTATTCTTATGCCTCGTACACACGTTCAGATAATCACTCGCCTTCGACCTGATCGCACGATAATCTGATCATTAGTACACAGCTTTCGACAGCCGATCACGACAGTTCGTCCAACAAAATCCGAAGGGACAAACGATAGCCTAGCGAACGACAATCGTTTAATCAGTACAGTATGCGCCCGCTAAAAAATCGATCAACAAAGACCGCGCATAATTAGAAACACTAAAATAGCACGGAAAAGATCTGGCTGCCATTGTTTTTGTTTTGCACCATCTGAAGCATAGCTATGCAACCAGGAAGCTTTTCCCGAATCGTACAAAAAAAACCCTACGTTTATATGCATTGTTGAATTCGATATTAGCATCATGCAACAAAATGCGAACGATAAGTCGTCTGATTATCTGATCGTGTGTATGAGGCATTAGATACCACCACGTTTTGTTCACCTTTGTATTTCATAATAGAGCATTTTGTTTCCAACGTGCCATAAAGCTTACATTTACTTAAATTATTTTTTACTGCTTTATGGAACAGGTAGTGTTAATCATCACATTATATTAAAAACGTTTTATACCGAGGATTTAAAAAAAAGACTCTCTCACAAAGAGGTATACCTCCAAAGTAAATACTTACCTTTCCCGCAGTTCCAGTCACTGTCTGTCACACACGGAGATTCTCCTCGGTGCTGGCCACCTGGCTTGGAGAAGCTGCTGGAGGGAGGAGGTGGGTGGAGCCAGCACTCTATGCGCACGTGGAGGAGGAAGGAGGCTCCGCTGTGGATGCTGGGACCTCGCTCTCCTACTCCTCTCCTCAGTACAGGACAGGTGACGTCACTGGTTGCTAGACACCAGGCGGCGATAGCAACCAGTGCACTCACTGTTTACACTGCAGCTGCTGTATAGGCCAGGGACGCGGTGGCAGGACTACAAAAGAAGCTTTAAGCTCCTCCGCGCTGCTGGTCTGCTGGAGGAACTCGGCACTGTGTGGTGGACCGTGGACTGGAGAGTGTGAGTAATAAAAGTGGGTAATGTTTTCGGGGTACCACTGCGTACCGGTATGCTAAAAGCACGTTCTGGGCGCATGGAGAGGTGGCGGTACGCTCAAGAGCTATATTTGGAAATGGCAGTACTGAGTACCGGTGCGTACTGGCCCACTTAACCACTTGCCAACCGCTCACATGGAGCGTACTGCGGCAAAGTGGCTCGTTATCGTTAACTTACGGATGTATTCAGACACAGCGGGAGTCGGGCCAGGGGAGGAGCGGCGGTGATCACCGCCGCTCTTCCCCGATCGTCGGGGATCGTGTGAGGAAATCCGCCCGCTTGTGTAAACAAAGTGGGCGGATCTCCTATGTGACAGGCAGGGACAGATTAAAGGATTCAGCATAGCTGAACCTGCGATCTGTGCCTGTGTCACTCAATCCCCTCCCCCCACACACGTCAGTAAGCACCAGGCATACATTAACCCCTTGATCACCAATAAAAGTTAACCCCTTCCCTGCCAGTGTCATTTTTACAGTAACAGTGCATATTTATAGCACTGATTACTGTTGTAATGTCACTGGTACCCCCAAAAGTGTCAAAAATGTCAGTTAGGGGTCCAATCTGTCCGCCGCAATCCCGCAAAAAAAAAATCGCAGATCGCCGCCATTACTAGTGTAAAAAAAACAATAAAAATGACATAAATTTCCCATAGTTAGTAGCTGCGATAACTTTTGCGCAAACCAATCAAAGTACGCTTATTGCGATTTTTTTTACCAAAAATATGTAGCAGAAAACAAATTGGCCTAAAATATTAAAAAAATTTAGATTTTTAAATTTTTTTGGGGGGGAATTTCATATAAAAAAATGTGAAAAATATTGTTATTTTTTCAAAATTGTCGTTCTTTTTTTGTTTATAGCGCAAAAAGTAAAAATCGCACAGGTGATCAAATACCACCAAAGGAAAGCTCTATTTGTGGGGAAAAAAAGGACATAAATGTAATTTAGGTACAGCGTTGCAAGGCCGCGCAATTGTCCATTAAAGTAACGCAGTGCCGAATCACAAAATATGGCCTGGTCAGGAATGGGGTAAAATCTTCCGGTCTTAAAGCGGTTAAAAATACGCACATTGAGAATTTTTTTGTCAAAAACATGTAGCTGAATACATTTTGGCCTAAAAATATGACCAGAATTGAATATATTGGATATTTTTTAACTGTCAAAGTAGAAAATATTATTATTTTTTCAAAATTGTCGCATTTTTTTATTAATATCGCAAAAAATGAAATACACAGAGATGATCAAATACCGCCAAAAGAAAGCTCTGTTTGTGGGAAAAAAAGGACGTAAATTTTGTTTGGGTACGGCGTTGCATGACCGCACAATTGTCAGTTAAATTCGCATAGTGCCAAATCGCAAAAAGTGGCCTGGACGTAAAGCAGGAAAATCCTCCGGTGCTAAAGTGGTTAAAGCACTGCATATACCGGCATACAACTATCATACAGCCATTCATTACTATGGGTAAGACAAACCTAGTGCCAAGGCAGAGGCTCCGTGTAGAAACACACAATGGCTTATAACAGATTCAAATAGTTTATTGGCAAATCGAATACAGTACAAAACTTTCACCAGACCATGGATAAAAATATTTGTGACAGCGTTGTCAGGAAAATAAGGTTAAAAACAGCCCGGGCTCAGGCATCCATCTATTCACACAGGGGGCAAAAAAGCAGAATGATGTATCAACATCCAGGATGAAAGTAATATAACTAGATTGATAAATTATAGTGAGACCAAGTCCGCAATCAGCAGTGGGACCAAACAGTAAATATATCCAGTCCTCAGACACACAAGCGCTTAAAGTGCATATAGTGGTAAGTAATTACTGTGAAGAAGCATTCAACTAGTGCACATTAAAGCTAAAGTAGATTTTTTCCCCATTTAACTATTTCTTGTGTACTTAAAACTCGCATGAATTGGAAATGCTTCCCAGTGGCTATGATTGGGAAGGAGATAGAGGAGGATATTAGGGCTGTTTTCTCTCAAGAGTCCCTTGAAATCACATCTACTGACAACAATGTGATTAGGGGTTATTTAAACAACATAAAAAACGTACGGTTACATTTTAAATTATGAATGGGATATTTCACCCCTTGAGTTTTATGTCAGTAAGGGTGTGATACCACAAGAGCTTCGGGAACGTGTAATCCCAGCACAACATTTGCACACAGACATTTTTGGACAAATGGAAGAAACTCTGTATTGATCATGGTTTATCAGTGACGAGACTTATCATGGAAGAAAATAGACAACTAGTGGACTTAAAAGATCGGATTGAGGAAAGTACTAAGCTCCTTGAGCTATACAAGTAAAAACCTGAATTTGTTAGAAATAATGACCTGTTATGAAAGGAAATTGACAAAGTGCTAAGAAACCTTCACTTGACAAAACAGTCCAAGTTCCAGCAAGATCTGGATGATTGGGCGCGGGATGAAATATTTGATTTAACTCAAAATAGGAGTCACAGCAATTCTGGGAGATGCTGAAAATGGACTCATTCTTCCGCCAGGGTAGTCCTACCTCATGTGAGAGTGAGGAGAATGCACCTCGATCAGTTAATTGTTTAGATGGAGAAATTCCTCATGCAGATGAGGTGACCCCTGTATGAGGGATTTTAAAGACAATTGCCCCAGACAGGGGATCAAACAAGGAAAGCTCCCGCCAAGCGTGTGACCGGTGGCTCCGATGGCCGCCGGCCACTCGCTATCTCCCAAAGGAGAGGGAGAAAGACAGACGGCTTATGTAAACACAGCCGTCTGTCATTCTCACTGAAGTAGGCACAGAGGCTATGCGATCCTGCTATATAGGATTGCATGTCTCTGTGGTTACTTCACTAGCCACACCCACTAACAGTTAGAATCAAGCCCCTAGGGACACACTTAACCCCTTGATCACCAATAAAGTTAACCCCTTCCCTGCCAGTGTTGTTTTTACAGTAACAATGCATATTTATAGCACTGATTACTGTAGTAATGTCACTGGAACCCCCAAAAGTGTCAAACATGTCAGTCAGGGGGCCGATCTGTCCGCCGCAATGTCGTAATCCCGCAAAAAAAAAAAAAAAATTGCAGATCGCCGCCATTTCTAGTTGAAAAAAAAAACAATAAAAATTACCTAAATCTTACCCGTAGTTAGTAAACGCAATAACTTTTGCGCAAACCAATCAAAATACGCTTATTGCGATTTTTTTTACCAAAAATATGTAGCAGAAAACAAATTGGCCTAAAATGTTAAAAAAAATGTATTTTTTATTTTTGGGAATGTCCTATAGCAGAATGTGAAAAATATTGTTTTTTTTTTTTTCACCGTTGTCAGTCTTTTTTTGTTTATAGCGCAAAAAAAATAATTGCACAGGTGATCAAATACCACAAAAAAGAAAGCTCTATTTGTGGGAAAAAAAGGACATCGATTTTGTTTGGGTACAGCAACGCACAACCGCGCAATTGTCCGTTAAAGTAACGCAGTGCCAAATCGCAGTGGTTATGCACACTGGGGATTTTTCTAAACGCTTTTCGCTTGGCAGGAGAAAAGCAGCCGCATTCATGTCCAAAGCTTAAATTTTTTCAAAAGTATTTAGGTGTACTTAAAAGCCTCAAGCACCTTGGAGTTTATTAATTTCATTGTAAAGAATATTAATTTATTCTTGCCCCTGATGATGTCATATGTGACGAAACTGGTAGGGCGGAACGTACACACATCATAAAGCATGGGTGGCTGCGATTCAGCCATTTTAACTTACGGATATTAAGGATTTTAGCGTTCGATTTGCCATTTGATTTTTGAGAAAATACCACCAAAAGAAAGCTCTGTTTGTGGGGAAAAAAAGGACGTCAATTTAATTTGGGTACAGCATCGCACGACCGCGCAATTGTCCGTTAAATTCAGGCAGTGCCGAATCGCAAAATAGGGCCTGGTCTTTGAGCAGCCAAATCTTCCGGGGCTGAAGTGGTTAAATCCACTAAGATGCCACCGTTTAGAAATAATGTTTCTTGATCTTGTTCAAGAGGACCTAAACAAAACCAGATGGGATAAAATAACTAAATGATAATCTCCTACCAGATGAAAGGATAGCACTTAGGGAATTGCGTGAGGCTCCAAGCTTGGTCAGTAAACCCAGTGACAAAGGAGGCAATGCGGTCCTCCAATCAGAAAAAAGTTATGAACAAGAAATCCTAAGACAACTTTTTTTTTTTTTACTGTATTCGATTTATCAATAAAATATTTGTATCTGTTCTAAGCCTCTGTGTGTTTCTATACGGAGCCTCTGCCTTGACACTAGGTTTGCCCCTGGGTATTTATTTTTTTTGTATATTACGTATCTGGCTCTGGAAACTCCACCTATAATTATGGTGAGTCGGCTATCATTTCTAATTATTGTTTAAGTGATGTAATTACCTTTTTTATTTTTATGATAATCATTACTATGGACAGCTGTACGTTGTAGCTGGCTCTCGGGTATAGAAATATGCCCAAAATTCACAACAGAAGCCTTAAACTGCCAGTAATTTCTCATATCCCTTGGGGACTCTGCACTCAAGTTCCAAGGTCTGAATACCTTATGTGCTTTTTAAATACTTGAAATGTGAAGGCTCACTGATGGGACTATTTTGGAAAAGTTGTTGTTGGTACTTGGACAGATATCTAACTGAAGCACAAAAAACAAAGGCTGGTTGTAAATGCAACATATTCAAAACAGACCATAAAAAGAGGCAGCATTGATTTTCCGCAAAGATTAGTATTGGATCAATTTCTGTTCAATTGTAGCCCCTGGTCCTCAGATAATTGGTCTACGGCACTGGCCTGCTTAGAAGCATGGACCAGGCTACTACTGCTGCCCTAAGGTCTCCGCTCCCCCTTTCAAGCTGTTAGGGAGCTGAAGGAGAGGAGAGCACTAATGCTCATGCAGGGCTGTGTGTGTAGCCCAAGGAAGCCATGCCCACCACCCAGGGAAAGCAACAGAAGAGGAAACTGAACTGCTGTGCATCCTGGGGAGGACAATGTCTGCTGGGGGGGTCTTTGCCTTTTAGGGGATGTAGTCCTCAGTGAGACTGAACCTGTGTTGCAGATTGACTCTGGAACTACAGATCCCTCCAATACCAGAGCTCTGCAGAGGTGAAAAAACTGTTCCTGAGCTGGGGGCAGTTGTTGGATGGATGCTAGAGTACAGATAGTGCAGCAGATGAAACTATTAGCTGCAGCATCAGGGACACAGAGAGGCCAAGTCGCTGACATCTTCTGGTTTGTGGGAATGCCACTCTCAAGTCTGGTGTCACCACCTGGTCATGGGGAGGACGTCACTGCAGCTGGAATTACTGAGCTCTGGACAGAGGGCCGGAGAAGAGTTGTCCCCCTATGTGCACTGGCCATAATCTACTGCTGCCTTATCAAAAAAGACACCATTTAGGCACCTTTCAGAGGGACTTACATTTGAGAGCTCCAGTGCTGGATTTAGGCCCCAACGCAGTGGCCAGTGGGAGAGAGATTGCCCTTAGTCAGGACTTCCTGACTATGTAAGGTTTAGGGGTCATTCATTGGTCTGGTGGTTATTTACAAAGTCACACACTATTTGCAACTGGTTGTTTGCTTGTTGATGTCTTTTTTTTGGTTCTTTCATCCCTTTTTGGGTGTTATAATATTGTGTGTTATTACAAAAAATATACACTCTTCAGCCCAAGTGTGTTGGTGAGTGTGGTGTTGCTCAGACCCAAGAAACAGCGCCCCCTTTGGGCGTAAGCGCTTCACAGACTTTTAATGATCTAGTTAATTAAATACAAAGTAGTGTTTCCAATTTTGCTCATGACGCAGAATTATGTAAATTAATAAAACTCAATGGATTTTTAAAACGACAACATGCGGAATTGTGACAGATGGTATATGATATTTAAAGCTTAATGCCAGGCACACAGCTAAATACACCGCTGAAATATATATGAGAGGTTTCTTACCTATTAAAGGATTTATTTTTCTGTCCAATAACTTACACAGCTTAGCCAGATTGCAGAGTTGGGATGGCGACCTGACTTTGCTGTAGTTGGGCAATACATTTAGGCCACCTTCCTGCTCCCCACCTGTGATTGGAGAGTGAAAGAGCGACGACAGGTCACCATTCAGCGTCGCTATCTCCCTCTGTCAGCATGTTCCTTGTAAGCATAAACGCATTTACTATTTCTGATTGGTTCCTACTTCTGTCCCACTAACTCCAAGTCCGAGTTCTGATGTACAGGTGTTACAAGAAGCTGATACTAAGTCACATTTAGTTTTGATATTTGCATTAGCAGTCTTGAATTCAGCTTTAAAGCGTAACTCCACTTGAACATTACAAAGATTTTAACAAACTTTGTTGCAGATTCCTACTTTTTCTTTTTCTGAAGAAATCACTGTTCCTCTGTGCTGAGTGGGTCAAATGGGAGTGGTTTCATAATTATCGGCTGTGGCAGCTGCAGGGCTCTAATGAGGTAATCTGCTGGGCCTGCATCCCTTTAGATGTGTTCCTATTGGGAAATTTTCACCAAAAATGAAATTTTTGTTGCAGGGGATGCCAGAAATCTGACTTGTATCTTAGGCAGACTTCCTAGAAAATTGGTGAGCCAATCACACAAGCAGGAAATTATGTTTCTGGGGTGTGGTCAGTACACATTCTGTGTACAGAACACCTCCAGGTAGCCATATTGCATTGCATTTTCAGAAAATTACAACAGCTGCAGATTGAAAAGGAAAGGTAAATTTTAATAAAATTCAATTACAATATGATTTGTGTCACAATTGTATACACTATATTGTTTTTTTCTTTATTTGCTAATTTTTCCCCCATGAAAGTGGAGTTACCCTTTAGTATTAAAAACATGTAAGTTTATGTCCCTATGCAATGGTGCTAACATTACCCCTATACCTTGTATGGAATAAATTTGGTCAAAACACAGATGGAGAAAAAAACAACAGTAGGCGAAGGGATAGATAAAAGAGAGGTAAAAATAGGATGATGTTATAGTTTTGCCCCTGTATTCATAACTAGAAAGTCCATGGAGTATGGGATATAGTTTGAGGTGTTAAGGACCTAAGTAACTAAATGAATATAAAGGGTTCATTTACAACAAAAGGTTAGAAAAACTAGACAGGATTATTTTGGAAAAAAATATGTTTACATATATGCAAGTCTAGTATCAAGAGTATATAAAGCAGAACTTTGGGAAAAAATATTTAATAAAAGTTAATAGCTCTGTTAAAGAAATAACAAAAAAGTAGCCTTTGCTGTAATTCTCATCTTTAACCTGGCTCACCTCCTGCAATAATTTATTTAAGCCACTAAATGCCACCAGCCTACTGGGTGATAGACAGTGTCAATCAACCCACCATCTTTGAGCCCATGGTATTATGTCCCCTAGGGGCACCTCAGTATGCTAGCCTGATTTCAGAATGCTACCGCACTAAATGGTGCTCCCATGTCATTACATGAACCCTATTCACTGTAGCTGTAACAGCCAACCACAGGCCACTGACAGAGTAGAAATGAAAGACCTTTGAGATCACCAAACCAGCCAGAGGACCCCTGAACAGAAAGTATGTATGTATATATTTTTTTAAAGAAGGAGGGTGTTGAGGTAGCAAGCTTTTGGGGGTTGGAGCAGAGGGTGCAGGGTTCTCAACACTAGAGTTCAGCTTTAACTTTTTATCCAATGGGATGTTCAAAGGGCAACAGACCTCTCAGCTGTTTACAGAGGAAGGTGTTACCATTAGTTTGAAAATATATATTTCAATTTAAGCTATTATTTCAGGTTACTAATGCAGTAAAAAAAAAAAAAAAACTATATCGAAGGCTTCAAAGTCCCCCAACCTCAGTATAGTGGATATGAATGAAAGAGGCCCACCACTCCAAGGAAGCCTGATGGAAACTGCACATGGGTGCCCGTTTCAGCTAGCCTCTGTATATAGCAATCAAAGAAGAAATAGCTGCACACTACGATACTGAAGCCCTGGTGTGCAGCTATTTCTTCTTTGCTCAGTATAGTGGAAATACAAGGGTCACCCAGGCATTGGTCAACGCTAAAGTCAATGCAGTTCTCCTGGATAAAGTCCAGAAGTATGTGCTCCTTTGGAGACCTTGGGTAGCCCATTATTTGCCTCCCTATTTTGACGGATGCTTATTGCTTCCATAAACAACTTAATTTCAACAACACAGTCCTCTTGATCAATAGAGCGGACAGCAGGATATCCCTGGGATACCCCCTGCTTCCTCCTCCTCTCCAATTTCCCTCTATAGGCTTTCTACCTTTTTTTGCACTCATCAGTTTCTACTTTCTTTCTTCTGGACAATATCCTCCTACAGGTTTATATGATTATCATGTAGCTTTCTCTACTCTCTTTTTCCAGTCTACTCAGTGCTTTAATTGGCCCAAAAGAGGTGTCGGTACTCTATTTTATAGCCTATAATTTTTTTTTTTTTTTTTTGATGACTCCCCTCATCCCCTGAGGTAACAAGTTGTGTTACTAACAACAACAACTGTGAACCCAATGTTGCAGTGCTGCTTAAAATATTAAATAAAGTAAAAATTTCCTAAACTTTGAAAAATAGTGCAAATGTGCAAACATGTGCAAAATAATACTGTGCAAACCTCGAAAAAAAAATGTACTAAATATACTCCAAATTCATAAGTATTAAATTAATAAATAATAGTCCATATAATGAGTCAAGTGCCCATCAGGTGCAGGTTATCATTATCACTAAATTCTGACCTTGACAAAGCATTGACAGATATTAGGGATACATAATGTATATCAACCTGGCTTCATCTTAGTTCCTGCCTGGCATTTGGCCTTTCAAAGCTATCTAGAGCTTGTAATGTATCATACATTACAAGCTCTAGATAGCTTTGAGAGGCCAAATGCCAGGCAGGAACTAAGATGAAGCCAGGTTGGTTTTGGGCCTGGTAACTCACCTAATGTGCTGTGCTGGTGGCAGGAAGGATGGCACGGCAGGGAACTGACTGTGGTGGCACTGGCAGGCCAGGCAGGTGCTGTGGTGGCAGGTGACAGGCAGCTAGGGCACTGTGGGGTGACAAGCAGCGGCAGCCAGGCTTTACTTTCTCCTCGGAGTCGGCAGACGCAGGAGTCAGACCACACCACACCGCGCAGGGCACTGCTGGAGGGGGTGGGGGATGGAGCACTGTTTAGGCGCGTGCGCGCGGTGGAATAAGTTCCTCCTCCGCTGTGAATGCTGGGGCGGCTGGCCGGGCATATGACGTCACTGGTTGCTAGAGCAACCACCAGTGATACAGAGGGAAGGAAGCACAGCAGAGGCAGAGCGGTCAGCGGTGCGGCCAGCATCGATGGATTTACTGTTCTGTCTGCAGAGCGGTGCCCCCCCCCCTTTTCAACAGTGGATCGGCCCTGCGGTACGCTAAAATCACGTTCTGGGCGCAGGGAGAGGTGGCGGTACTCTCAAGAGCTTTTTGCAGAAGTGGCGGTACTGAGTACCGGTGCGTACCGGCCCACTTAAAGCACTGAGTCTACTTACCTGCATACATAGAACATTATCATTGGTACACTAATGCCACTGTAGCGATCCTAAGACCCAATGCAATGTTATCCTATTTGTCCCATTAATTTGGTCACTTTTCCTCCTTATGGGTTAAACTATTTTGTTCTTTATAGTCCTGTTTTTATGGTATGCAAATTTATCTGTCATGCTCCTTTCTGTATTGGCTCCAACTTCCAGTTTTTACTGCTAAAGAAGTTAGGCTGCAGAATGCCCTATCACAAGAGGTAACAAGGACAGAGCCAATAATGGAATAAAAAGCCCAATTAAAGCCATACATTATATAAATTGTTTTTTAGTCAGTGCTTTTGCCGCTCGTTCTTATTATGAGGGTATTTTGGAGTGCTTGGTCTGATCTACTACATGGCAACCATCCAAGATTGCAGCATAAAGTCTTTCAGTTTTGACCAGATGGCCAGATCCTCAAAACTGGCGCCATTTTTAGGGGTCTTAATGCATGCTATTTACTCTATTTTCTGATCCTTTACTTTTTGTAACTCTTCTCAACAAACTTTCAAAACCTTCAGCATTAGCAGAGGGTATTCATTTCTTATCAATAAGCAGGCATCTTTTAACCAGTTCTGGACCCGAAGGATTTGCCCCCTTAATGACCAGGCCATTTTTTGTGATTTGGCACTGAGTTATTTTAAGGGACAATTGTAATTTTTATTTTTATTTAGTAACGGCGGCGATCTATGATTTTTAGAGGGACTGCGACATTGTGGCAGACAGATTTGACCCCTAACTGACATTTTTGAGACTTTTGGGGGGACCAGTGACAGTAATCAGTGCTAAAATATGCACTGTTACTGTAATAATGACACTGGCAGGAAAGGGGTTAACCTAGGGGAAATAAAAGGGTTAATTGTGAGCCTAGGGGAGTGTTTTCTAACTTTTGGGGGAGGGACTTGTGAAATTATCATAGAGACCTGTGATCCTATATAGAAGGATCACAGGCGCCCTGTGATCATTTCGGAGAGAACAACCGTCAGCTGTGTTTACAACAGCTGACCATTCTTCTCTCTCAGCAGGGAGCAATCGCAGGTGCTCGATGGCAATCAGGGCTGCTGGTCCCATGGATCGACATCTGCGCGCTCACCCCCTAGCACCACTCCCGCGAACCAACATACCCGAACATCAATTCACACAGCCGAGCCAGCCTACCACTGTATATATGTGGCGGGCAGTCGGCAAGTGGTAAATATTTGCCCTTAGGCAGAACCTTTTAACATTCTCGTACAGGTTCTCTTTAAACCATTTAGGCTGGGTTAACACTAGTGTGAATTGAATGCAGGTTTCCCCGCATCTAATTCGCATGACAGGAGAGTGTGCCCGGCTCTCAGTGGAGCCGGTTCACACATCTCCATGGTGGCTGTGGAGCGGATTGCACAGAGGTCCTGTGTGTCTTTGGCTCTGTTTCAGGTCCTAATTGAAATGAATTGGAAACGGAGAACAGGGACGCAAGGGATGCACTGGACCCCTGCTGTGAGCCACATTTGATTTAAGTGTGGACCCAGCCTAAGGCCCCTTTCACACATGCGGTCCGTTCAGTTCTTCAGTTCAGTCACGTCAAAATGTATCAGTTTTTCATCCGATTTTCGTCAGTTGTCATCTGTTTTTCGTCAGTTGTCATCCGTTTTTCGTCAGTTGTTATCCGTTTTTCATCCGTTGTCATCCGTTGTCATCCGTTTTTCCTCCGATCCGTTTTTTTGACGGATGAAAAATAGGGCATTCATCCGTTCAAAAAAACGGACATTGACGGAAGCGGATGAAAACAGATGTTAACGGATGATCGTCCGTTGTCATCCGTTTTTACATAGAGATACATTGATGTCCGTTTTTCATCCGTCAACGGATGGATGAAAAATGGACAAACAGACAGCATGCGTGAAAGGCCCATAAGAATAAAGACAGGAGAAGATTGAAAATCCCTCCTCCCTCACAAATCTGGATTTACATACTGCTATTCCAGGGATGAGGATCCATTTTTTTCACTGATATATTGCTAAAAACAACATTAAACTACCACAATGATAACAACACAAGATGGTCTAATTTTAGCACTCAAAGGTCGTTATGCCATTTCAGTAAATATATAAAATCCAGTATTAACATATAATTATTTAGTGTTATAGTAACAATGCTCAGGCAGGTTGGCTTCCCGCTGTGGAATTATGTATGACATATAACATAGCAAATGTATTATTAATTCAGTATTAAGTTACTTTCTGCTCCATACATAATATTGTGTCATATACAGATTTGTAGAATCTTCCTCTAGTGTCAAACAACTCAAATCTGCACAACTGCAGACAACATACTAGTTACATGATATCTATCTATCTATCTATCTATCTATCTATCTATCTATCTATCTATCTATATATATATATATATACAGTGGGGATCGAAAGTTTGGACACCCCGGGTAAAAATTTGTATTAATGTGCATAAAGAAGCCAAGGAAAGATGGAAAAATCTCCAAAAGGCATCAAACTACAGATTAGACATTCTTATAATATGTCAACAAAAGTTAGATTTTATTTCCATCATTTACACTTTCAAAATAACAGAAACGAAAAATGGCATCTGCAAAAGTTTGGGCACTGCCCCCTTTGGCAAGTATCACAGCTATTAAATGCTTTTTGTAGCCAGCCAAGAGTCTTTCAATTCTTGTTTGAGGTATCTTTGCCCATTTTTCCTTACAAAAGTCTTCCAGTTCTTTGAGATTTCTGGGCTGTCTGTCACACACTGCTCTTTTAAGGTCTATCCATAGATTTTCAATTATGTTGAGGTCAGGAGATTGTGAAGGCCATGGCAAAACCTTCTTAAACGCATCTTGATGTAATCCCCCGTGGATTTCGAGGTGTGTTTAGGATCATTATCCATTTGTAGAAGCCATCCTCTCTTTAACTTCAGCTTTTTCACAGATGACATCAAGTTACCATCCAAAATTTGCTGAAATTTTATTGAATCCATTCTTCCTTCTACTCGTGAGTAGTGTTGAGCGAACACGGACTGTATTATTCGTGTTCGTACCGAATAATTGGATTTTTTGTACCCGAACACGGACACGGACACTTTACTGTATGTTCGGGTAAAAATCCGTGTTCGGTCGTTTTATTTCCGGGTTTTGCATGCTTTGGCGCTCTTTTCATGGCGGGCTTTCAACAGCCAATCAACAATCGTTTAACTGGTGTGCCTTAAGCCATCCCAGCCATGCCTGCAAATGTCTCAGTAGCTGTGATTGGCCGTCTGAAGCATGTGACCAAGTCTTTATAAGTTCGAGGCAGCCGCAGCGGCGTCATTATGCTGCTTAGATTCAGGGACAGAGCACACATCAACGTGCTGGCTGCTGATTAGGGAAAGATAGGCAGGAAAAAAACATTTGTGTCCGGATAGAATTGAGGGACAGGTCGGAGTGTTTAGGCAGGGCGAGTTGTAGGCATTTTAGGGATAGAGTCTGCTGAATTATAGGGTCAGTGTCTTCTACAAACTACAATCGATATTGCTGTGTGGGGGGTGGGGTGAATCTGCACTCAATCCTGATCTACGATCTCTTCTCAATCCTGTTAGGGACAGAGTCTGCTGAATTTTAGGGAAACTGTGTTCTACAAACTACAATCGATATTGCTGTGTGGTGTGGGATTGGAGATAGGCAGGTGTCAGTGATCCACATCCATTTTTCTGTGTGTGAGCTGCAGTGAACACAATCTTTTTGGGCTGCAGTGAACACAATCTTTTTGGGCTGCAGTGAACACAATCTTTTTGGGCTGCAGTGAACACAATCTTTTTGGGCTGCAGTGAACACAATCTTTTTGGGGTGCAGTGAACAAAATCTTTTTGGGGTGCAGTGAACACAATCCTTTTTGGTGTGCAGTGAACACAATCTTTGTGGGGTGCAGTGAACAAAATCCTTTGTGGGGTGCAGTGAACACAATCTTTTTGGGGTGCAGTGAACAAAATCCTTTTTGGGGTGCAGTGAACAACATCCTTTTTGGGGTGCAGTGAACACAATCTTTTTGGGGTGCAGTGAACAAAATCCTTTGTGGGGTGCAGTGAACACAATCTTTTTGGGGTGGAGTGAACAACATCCTTTTTGGGGTGCAGTGAACAAAATCCTTTTTGGGGTGCAGTGAACAAAATCATTTTTGGGGTGCAGTGAACACAATCTTTTTGGGGTGCAGTGAACACAATCTTTGTGGGGTGCAGTGAACACAATCTTTTTGGGGTGGAGTGAACAACATCCTTTTTGGGGTGCAGTGAACAACATCCTTTTTGGGGTGCAGTGAACACAATCTTTTTGGGGTGCAGTGAACACAATCTTTGTGGGGTACAGTGAACAGAATCTTTGTGGGGTGCAGTGAACACAATCTTTGGGGGGTACAGTGAACACAATCTTTGTGAGGTGCAGTGAACACAATCTTTGTGGGGTGCAGTGAACACAATCATTGTGGGGTGCAGTGAACTCAATCTTTGTGGGGTACAGTGAACACAATCTCATACTTCTGAAGGTTTGAGGGTGCTGCCTGTTCCATACTCCCCCTACTCCTCATCTAGCCTTTTAGGGGTACAAACAATAGTAATTGGGGCCTAGTGTGGTTGTGTACGTGTGATATACATACACTTTTTTGGGATCATATTTTCTATTCCGCTATTTAATCAAAAACCTTTGGGGATCAGTTAAATTGGGGGATAGTCTGTGTTGGTACGTGTGAGAGAGATCCACCTTTCCAAGTTGTTGGGGTTCATCTCATACTTCTGAAGGTTTGAGGGTGCTGCCTGTTCCATACTCCCCCTACTCCTAGCCTTTTAGGGGTACAAACAATAGTAATTGGGGCCTAGTGTGGTTGTGTACGTGTGATATACATACACTTTTTTGGGATCATATTTTCTATTCCGCTATTTAATCAAAAACCTTTGGGGATCAGTTAAATTGGGGGATAGTCTGTGTTGGTACGTGTGAGAGAGATCCACCTTTCCAAGTTGTTGGGGTTCATCTCATACTTCTGAAGGTTTGAGGGTGCTGCCTGTTCCATACTCCCCCTACTCCTAGCCTTTTAGGGGTACAAACAATAGTAATTGGGGCCTAGTGTGGTTGTGTACGTGTGATATACATACACTTTTTTGGGATCATATTTTCTATTCCGCTATTTAATCAAAAACCTTTGGGGATCAGTTAAATTGGGGGATAGTCTGTGTTGGTACGTGTGAGAGAGATCCACCTTTCCAAGTTGTTGGGGTTCATCTCATACTTCTGAAGGTTTGAGGGTGCTGCCTGTTCCATACTCCCCCCTACTCCTAGCCTTTTAGGGGTACAAACAATAGTAATTGGGGCCTAGTGTGGTTGTGTACGTGTGATATACATACACTTTTTTGGGATCATATTTTCTATTCCGCTATTTAATCAAAAACCTTTGGGGATCAGTTAAATTGGGGGATAGTCTGTGTTGGTACGTGTGAGAGAGATCCACCTTTCCAAGTTGTTGGGGTTCATCTCATACTTCTGAAGGTTTGAGGGTGCTGCCTGTTCCATACTCCCCCTACTCCTAGCCTTTTAGGGGTACAAACAATAGTAATTGGGGCCCAGTGTGGTTGTGTACGTGTGATATACATACACTTTTTTGGGATCATATTTTCTATTCCGCTATTTAATCAAAAACCTTTGGGGATCAGTTAAATTGGGGGATAGTCTGTGTCGGTACGTGTGAGAGAGATCCACCTTTCCAAGTTGTTGGGGTTCATCTCATACTTCTGAAGGTTTGAGGGTGCTGCCTGTTCCATACCCCCCCTACTCCTCATCTAGCCTTTTAGGGGTACAAACAATAGTAATTGGGGCCTAGTGTGGTTGTGTACGTGCGAGATACATACACTTTTTTTGATCATATTTCCTATTCCGCTATTCAATAAAAACCTTTGAGGATCAATTGAATTGCGGGATAGTCTGTGTCGGTACGTGTGAGAGAGATCCACCTTTCCAAGTTGTTGGGGTTCATCTCATACTTCTGAAGGTTTGAGGGTGCTGCCTGTTCCATACTCCCCCTACTCCTCATCTAGCCTTTTAGGGGTACAAACAATAGTAATTGGGGCCTAGTGTGGTTGTGTACGTGTGATATACATACACTTTTTTTGGATCATATTTTCTATTCCGCTATTTAATCAAAAACCTTTGGGGATCAGTTAAATTGGGGGATAGTCTGTGTTGGTACGTGTGAGAGAGATCCACCTTTCCAAGTTGTTGGGGTTCATCTCATACTTCTGAAGGTTTGAGGGTGCTGCCTGTTCCATACCCCCCCTACTCCTCATCTAGCCTTTTAGGGGTACAAACAATAGTAATTGGGGCCTAGTGTGGTTGTGTACGTGCGAGATACATACACTTTTTTTGATCATATTTCCTATTCCGCTATTCAATAAAAACCTTTGAGGATCAATTGAATTGCGGGATAGTCTGTGTCGGTACGTGTGAGAGAGATCCACCTTTCCAAGTTGTTGGGGTTCATCTCATACTTCTGAAGGTTTGAGGGTGCTGCCTGTTCCATACTCCCCCTACTCCTCATCTAGCCTTTTAGGGGTACAAACAATAGTAATTGGGGCCCAGTGTGGTTGTGTACGTGTGATATACATACACTTTTTTTGGATCATATTTTCTATTCCGCTATTTAATCAAAAACCTTTGGGGATCAGTTAAATTGGGGGATAGTCTGTGTCGGTACGTGTGAGAGAGATCCACCTTTCCAAGTTGTTGGGGTTCATCTCATACTTCTGAAGGTTTGAGGGTGCTGCCTGTTCCATACCCCCCCTACTCCTCATCTAGCCTTTTAGGGGTACAAACAATAGTAATTGGGGCCTAGTGTGGTTGTGTACGTGCGAGATACATACACTTTTTTTGATCATATTTCCTATTCCGCTATTCAATAAAAACCTTTGAGGATCAATTGAATTGCGGGATAGTCTGTGTCGGTACGTGTGAGAGAGATCCACCTTTCCAAGTTGTTGGGGTTCATCTCATACTTCTGAAGGTTTGAGGGTGCTGCCTGTTCCATACTCCCCCTACTCCTCATCTAGCCTTTTAGGGGTACAAACAATAGTAATTGGGGCCCAGTGTGGTTGTGTACGTGTGATATACATACACTTTTTTTGGATCATATTTTCTATTCCACTATTTAATTTAACTGGGCCTCCATGCGAGACCTGTGTGCCTTGTTGCGCTGTTTTGAGTACTCCACCAACATGGCCAGTGGCAATGACGCCGTTCTCAGCTTAACTATCCCACTTCTATGCCTCCTTGAAAAAACAATTCGGGCGATGATGGAAGAGGATGTGGCACAGGATGAGGAGGAGGAGGAGGATGAAGAGGTAACATTTCCAAGGCTTTCAGGGCAGTCATTCGCAAGGGGCTCCGAGGGTGGGTTCCTGCACACGCAAACGCCAGGGACGCAATTGTCCAGCAGGGGCACAGTTCTGGAGGATGAGGAGGATGAGGAGGAGGAGGAGCTGGAGGAGGAGATGGAACCATGTTCACAGCAGGGTGGCACCCAGGCCAGCTCATGGCCATCACTGGTGCGTGGCTGGGGGGATACAGAGGACACGGACGATACACCTCCCACAGAGGACAGCCTTTCGTTGCCTCTGGGCAGCCTGGCACACATGAGCGATTACATGCTGCAGTGTCTCCACAACGACCGCCGAGTTGCCCACATTCTAACTTGTGCTGATTACTGGGTGGCCACGCTGCTGGATCCCCGTTACAAGGACAACGTACCGTCCTTAATTCACTCACTGGAGCGCGATCGCAAGATGCGCGAGTACAAGCGCACGCTGGTAGACGCCATGCTGCTGGCATTCCCATCTGACAGCGGGGCCACAGTGGAAGCACAAGGCAGAGGAGGAGGAGGAGGAGGTCGCCAACGCAACCAGGGCACCGCCAGCACCTCAGAAGGCAGGGTTAGCATGGCCGAAATGTGGAAAAGCTTTGTCAGCACGCCACAACAAACAGCAGCACCAGCAGCTCAGATGGAACGTCTTAGCAGGAGGCAGCATTTTACCAACATGGTGGAGCAGTATGTGTGCACACGCCTACATGTAGTGAATGACGGGTCTGCCCCCTTCAACTTCTGGGTCTCCAAATTGGGCACATGGCTTGAGCTTGCCCTTTACGCCTTGGAGGTGCTGGCGTGCCCTGCAGCCAGTGTATTATCTGAACGGGTATTTAGCACGGCTGGGGGCGTTATAACAGACAAGCGCAGCCGCCTGTCCAGAGACAATGTGGACAAGCTCACGTTCATTAAAATGAACCAGGCATGGATCCCACGGGACTTTTCCGTACCTTATGCAGAATAGCAATGGATACCGACCTTACCCACCCATTGTTCCATTTTTGCTCTTTCTCACTCTTTTGGGGTGTACCCTCATTTAAAATTTTTGAAAAGAAGCAGTGTTGGCTACCTCGTCCTCCTCCTCAGGGCCAGATTAATGTAGGGGCTATTGGAGCTGCAGCTCCAGGCCCCTACCTTTTATATAGGCCCCGGGTTGGCCATATTCACTGTTACCGCTCTTCTGTCACTTGTAAACACAGAAGTCTGGCTTCTATGCTCGCTTCCCCAGGCAGCACCCTCAGAACCTCCCCACACAGCGTGAAGGCCGGACAAGGAGGGACAGTTGGCGATGCATGGATGTGTTTATGGGCTTCAGAGACAGCATCCCATGTTGAATTAGGCATGCATGGCTGCACCCTTCCTCCTCTGGGTGCATGGCAAGGCACGGCCCTTAAGGCCCTTCAAAATCCTCAGCACCAAGCCCATGATGCTGTTAATCCGGCCCTGGTCCTCCTCCACCGCCGCTTCCACCTACACCGCCCATAGGTGTGCGCAGCCTATTGCATTAAGGTGTGCACCCCAAAGTTGAAATACACATGCATGTGTTTGCCAGCAGGGAGAGTAATGTATCGGGGCCATGTACCTGTAGGCAAGGAGAAATAGAGCAGAGCAGGTCCCAGGGAGATCTTTCCCATCTCCTCACTGGCAATGCTATGTGCCCTAGGTGATTAGGGTGTGCCCAGGCACACCCAGCACACCCTGTGCGCACGCCTATGTCACCGCCACATCCACCACCACCTCAACCTCCCTCCTACTCCATATGGGCCTCGTCCTTCAGAGATGAAGAAGAACATTGTTTTATTTTTCTGTTTTTTTTTTGTTGTTTTAAGTTATTTCCCTATCCACATTTGTTTGCA
Source organism: Pelophylax lessonae (assembly GCF_965119305.1). Lineage (NCBI taxonomy): Eukaryota > Metazoa > Chordata > Amphibia > Anura > Ranidae > Pelophylax > Pelophylax lessonae. The sequence goes on from NC_138770.1 coordinate 124,091,573, forward strand.
GAGCACTTGCCATGCTCTTAATTACGTTTTGCTGCCATTTGCAGCACTCTAGCCCTTTCCTTTGGTGTTTTAGAGCCATTTTAGTGCCTTAAAGTTCGGGTCCCCATTGACTTCAATGGGGTTCGGTGTCCGGGAAAAGTTCGGTAAAAGTCCGGGACACGGACCCGGACTTTTTTTTAAAGTTCGGCCGAACCTGTCGAACACGGACATCTAGGTGTTCGCTCAACCCTACTCGTGAGATGTTCCCTGTGCCACAGGCTGCAATACAACCCCTAAGCATGATTGATCCACCCCCATGCTTAACAGTTGGACAGAGGTCCTTTCATTAAATTCTGTGCCCCTTCTTCTCCAAACGTACATTTGCTCTTTCCGGCCAAAAAGTTCAATTTTAACCTCATCGGTCCACAGAACTTGTTTCCAAAATGCATCAGGCTTGTCTATATGTTCATTTGCAAAGTTCAAACACTGATTTTTGTGGTGAGGACGTAGAAGAGGTTTTCTTCTGATGACTCTTTCATGAAGACCATATTTGTACAAGTATCTTTCTATAGTGGAATAGTGTACCACAACTCCAGTGTCTGCCAGATCTTTCTGGAGGGATCGTGCAGTCAAACGTGGGTTTTGAATTGTTTTTCTCACAATCCTGCGAGCTGTTCTGTCTGATATTTTTCTTGGTCTTCCAGATCTTGCTTTAACTTCCACTGTTCCTGATGACTGCCATCTTAATTACAAAACAGAGTTACGAACAGAGGATATTGACATCTGAAAATGCTTTGCTATCTTCTTATAGCCTTCTCCAACTTTGTGAGCGTCAACTATTTTCAGTTTCAGTTTTCTAGACAACTGCTTAGAAGATCCCATGGTGCTGATTGTTGGGGCAAGGTCAGATGAGTCTGGGCATTTAAAACCTTTGAGAATGACATCACCTGGTCTTCCTAGACGATGATAGAGAACAATCCATGACACTGGCAGGTCTCAGACTTGCAAAGGGGGCAGTGCATGCTATAAATTCTGCAGGGTGCCCAAACTTTTGCAGATGCCATTTTTTTGTTTTCTGTCATTATGAAAGTGTCAATGATGGAAATAAAATCTAACTTTTGTTGACATATTATAAGAATGTCTAATCTATAATTTGATGCCTTTTGGAGATTTTCCATCTTTCCCTGGCTTCTTTATGCACATTAATACAAATTTTTACCTGGGGTGCCAATACTTTCCATCCCCACTGTATGTGTGTATATATGTATATATATATATATATATATATATATATATATATATATATATATATATATATATATATATATATATATATATATATATACATACAGTATCTCAAAAAAGTGAGTACATCCCTCAAATTTTTGTAAAAATTTTATTATATCTTTTCATGTGACAACACTGAAGAAATGACACTTTGCTATAATGTAAAGTAGTGAGTGTACAGACTGTATAACAGTGTAAATTTGCTGTCCCCCCAAAATAACTCAACACACAGCCGTCGTCCCAAAAGGAAGCCTTTTCTAAAGATGATGCAGATGATGAAGCCCACAAACAGTTTGCTAAAGGCAAGCAGACTAAGGATATGGATTAATGGAACCTTGTCCTGTAGTCTAATGAGACCAAGATAAACTTATTTGGTTCAGATGGTGTCAAGCGTGTGTCGCAGCAACCAGGTGAGGAGTACAAAGACAAGTGTGTCTTGCCTACAGTCAAGCATGGTGGTGGCGCCCATACGCTGAGGAAGTCCCGCCCATGGACGATACGCGTGCGCAAGGGAGAGGAGATCGTGACGTCACTCGTAGCCCCTGTCAGCAGAGCGTTCCGCTCTGTCTGGGGACCAGCTGGATTGCTGTACTGCTCGTTTTTGCATTACCTTGAAGTAAGAGGCTGTCCATTTGTTTTAAAAATAAATTGTGGTGTTTGAAACATATTGCACTATGGTCTGCCCCCTTTCTATTACATGGGGATCGTTGTGAACACCTTAACAAAAAGGAGAGATGCCCTCTGTGATTGCTGTCCTGGTCAGGATTTTCACATTGCTGGGAGTGTACTTTTAAGGCTGTCTTTTCACAGCCTACAGGTGAGAGGCTAGCACCTCTGGTGAAGGATTGCACTGAACAAGCACTTGTGTCCTGTTTACTGATCAGCACTGAGCACTTTCATTGGGATTTCTTATTGGACTGTTTTCTCCTCTTTTTTACAAGACTACTGTGTGCCATTCATAGACTCTTCATTTATCCATTGATGTTTTTATTGTCTTATTGTTTTAGCGCTGCACTTTTCATTATCAGTTTTAAATTGGGTTTTACATATTTTTTACCTTGGTGTCAGCTGCTTTTATCTATTTCCAGCCATTTATTTATTCATGCTTGCGCTGATATTCTTGTTTTTTCATTGAATGGTGGTGGGAGTGTCATGGTCTGGGGCTGCATGAGTGCTGCCGTCACAGGGGAGCTACAGTTCATTGAGGGAACCATGAATGCCAACATGTACTGTGACATACTGAAGCAGAGCATGATCTCCTCCCTTTCGGAAACTGGGCCACAGAGCAGTATTTCAACATGATAACGACCCCAAACACACCTCTAAGATGACCACTGCCTTGCTAAAGAAGTCAAGGTCATGGACTGGCCAAGCATGTCTCCAAAACCCTATTGAGTGTCTGTGGGGCACCTTCAAACAGAAGGTGGAGGAGCACAAGGTCTCTAACATCCACGAGCTCCGTGATGTCGTCATTGAAGAGTGGAAGAGGACTCCAGTGGCAACCTGTGAAGCTCTGGTGAACTTCATGCCCAAAAGGGTTAAGGCAGTGCTGGAAAATAATGGTGGCCACACAAAATATTGACACTTTGGGCCCAATTTGGACATTTTAACTTAGGTGTGTGTTGAGTTATTTTGAGGGACAGCAAATTTACACTGTTATACAAGCTGTACACTCACTACTTTACATTGTAGCAAAGTGTCATTTCTTCAGTGTTGTCACATGAAAAGATCTAATAAAATATTTACAAAAATGTGAGGGGTGTACTCACTTTTGTGAGATATTGTATCTGTCTCTTCTTCTACGAACAGTTTTTGCAGCTTTTTTAATTATTAAAGTGTTTGTAACTAGATTGGGTGATTTATCTGATACGCTCCCTTGAAAACTACAAAATTAGCTCTTCTCTTTAGGAAACTGAAAAATATAAACTAGCATCTTAATAGTCACTCAGACTGTACTGTTGCCAAGTTGAAGAGAACACTTTCCTTAAAATGCATTTCAAAGCAACAGTATCCTTGGATTTACATAGTGGTGGGTGGAGTATTTGGTAAGAGATGAATGAAAGGCTGGGAGAGAGCGGTGCCCAACAGTGGTGCAAGGGTGGCATGTGTTCCAAACACCTAATGCTCCCTTCCTGCCCAATAGCAACGCTGGTACCCATAGGTGGCAGTTTCTGGTTATGCTGTATCTTTACCTACATGAAAGCTGTGTGAATTGCAAAAGCTGTCCTGCTTTAAAATTGGTGCTCCGATGCAGGCAAAGAGAAAAACACCTATTATTGAACAAAATGTAGGAGCTTGTAAAACAGCTTATATCGGGAAATGCTAACAAGAGACTAACCACCCAGCCATAAGCTGACTGAAGCCCCCCAGGCATCCCTAAATGGACAGCAGCAAGTGAATCTGAAACAAGCCTTGTTAGAGAAGCAGATGGTGGTGCAGGGGTCAATTTAAAACTCCAGTATGCCAAGGAGTGTCCTAAATATGGCTGGGTGAAAAGTTCGGCCCGAGCATGGGTTCGGGCCGAAAACTAGCTGTTAGCCCCTTCGAAGAACACCCCGATTGTGGGGGCGTTTGACCGTTTGTTCGGCCCGCTAAATGACCACAATGCACTGCACTGCCACACAGTGCATTGGAAGCCCTGATTAGCTGAAGCAATGAAAGCTTTGCCCAATCAGGACACAGAGCACTGTCAGACAGGTTCCCCAAGCCATTGTTTATAAAATAAAAATTTTATTTTTTTGGCTTTATAAATGCAATTATTCCTGCAGCAGCTTCTATATACAGTACAAATGTGCTAGTTTACAAGCAAGGGGACAAAGGGGACCCCCTAGGCACTATATTGAAAGGACATTTTCATTTTTCTTGTTATTTCTCATTTTTATGCTTTCACTTTAGGCATCAGTAAATCACTGCTCATTTAAAAATTATGTTTTTTACAAACTTTTTTTTCATTGATACATGTCCCAGAGGGCAGACCCCCATAACCATTGTATGCCCAATTACTTGCATGTAAGCCTTTAAAATGGGAAATTTAGATTTTTCCAGTTTGGGTCTCATAGACCTCAGTGGGGTTCATTATTCGGTTCCGAACGTTTGCGATGTTCGAAAGTTCTGCCCTAGTCCTAAACTTAGAGGCTTAGGGTGACCATGGTGGTCCAAGCACATAGTGTGTTTGCTTGAGGTTTTGTGCTATGGACTTGTTGTACAAATCTTTCCTGCATGTAGTATATAGTGTGTGTGTGTGTGTGTGTGTGTGTGTGTGTGTGTGTGTGTGTGTGTGTGTGTGAGAGTATATACAGTATCTCACAAAAGTGAGTACACCCCTCACATTTTTATAAATATTTTATTATATCTTTTCATGTGACAACACTGAAGAAATTACACTTTGCTACAATGTAAAGTAGTGAGTGTACAGCTTGTATAACAGTGTAAATTTGCTGTCCCCTCAAAATAACTCAACACACAGCCATAAATGTCTCAACCGCTGGCAACAAAACTGAGTACATCCCTAAGTGAAAACATCCAAATTAAGCCCAAAGTGTCAATATTTTGTGTGACCACCATTTTTTTCCAGTACTGCCTTAACCCTCTTAGGCATGGAGTTCACCAGAGCTTCACAGGTTGCCACTGGAGTCCTCTTCCACTCCTTCATGACAACATCACAGAGCTGGTGGATGTTAGAGACCTTGCGCTCCTCCACCTTACAGTTGAGGATGCCCCGACAGATGCGCAATAGGGTTTAGGTCTTGAGTCATTACCTTTACCCTGCTTGGCCAGTCCATCACCTTTACCCTCAGCTTCTTTAGCAAGGCAGAGGTCGTCTTGGAAGTGTGTTTGGGGTCAGAATCATGTTGAAATAATGCCCTGTGGCCCAGTCTCCAAAGGGAGGGGATCATACTCTGCTTCAGTATGTCACACTACATGTTGGCACTCATTATTCCCTCAAGGAACTGTAGCTCCCCAGTGCTGGCAACACTCATGCAGCCCCAGACCATAACACTCCCACCACCATGCTTAAGTGTAGGCAAGACACACTTGTGTTTGTACTCCTCCCCTGGTTGCGGCCACACACACTTGACACCATCTGAACCAAATGCGTTTATCTTATTTTCATCAGACCACAGGACTGATGGTTCCAGCAATCCATGTCCTTAGTCTGCTTGTCTTCAGCAAACTGTTTGCAGGCTTTTTTGTGCATTATCTTTAGAAGAGACCTTCTTCTGGAATGGCAGCCATGCAGACCAATTTGATGCAGTGTGGGGCGTATGGTCTGAGCACTGACAGGCTGACCCCCCCACCCCTTCAACCTCTGCTGCAATGCTGGAAGCACTCTATCACTTAGCTGGTGCTGGAGGCCAATGGAGAGAGAGGGCTTCCTTTGAGGCTAAGTTCCAGACCCCCTGAGGATGAGAACAGGAGAGGTCAAGCCAAAAGTAGCACGGGTCACCTGCTGGACTGTGTGCAGGAGGATCCAGAGTACAGCTGGAGTGGAATCAGCGGACAGGTGGCGCCCATGAGGTGTTTGCAGGACTTGGATAATGCTGGAACGTGGTCAGGTTGATAGCCAAGATCAGGAGCCAGGTGGATATCAGAGCAAACGTGGTCAGGTGGATAGCCAAGATCAGGAGCCAGGTGGGTATCAGAGCAGACGTGTTCAGGTGGATAGCGGAGGTCGAACACAGGAAGCAATCAGCAAACAGGTCAAGGACAAGCCGGGTTGGTAACAGGAGACAGGAACTGGAATATCACAAGGATAACACACTGGAGGAGCCGAAGATCAACCAGCAACTAAAATCACTGGCAGGCTTCATTATATAGGCCCATGTAAATTGCTGGTAGCGCTGCTGGGTCCTAAAGTCCTTCGTCTGCCAAATTGCTGATAGCGCTGCTGGGTCCTAGAGCCCTTCTCCTGGTGTTTGTGCCCTGACACACTCATATGTCTATTTCCCAAAGACATCCTCTGGATATGACGCTGAGCACATGCACTCAACTTCTTTGGTCGACCATGGCGAGGCCTGCTCTGAGTGGAACCTGTCTTGTTAAACCACTGTATGGTCTTGGCCACCATGCTACTGCTCAGTTTCAGGGTCTTGGCAATCTTGTTATAGCCTAGGCCAACGGGTTTAGACATTAATGGCTGTGTGTTGAGTTATTTTGAGGGGACAGCAAATTTACACTGTTATACAAGCTGTACACTCACTAATTTACATAGTAGCAAAGTGTCATTTCTTCAGTGTTGTCACATGAAAAGTTATAATAAAATATTTACAAAAATGTGAGGGGTGTACTCACTTTTATGAGATACTGTATTCCCCAAAGGCAACCTCTGGATATGATGCTGAGCACATGCACTTAACATCTTTGGTCAACCATAGCGAGGCCTGTTCTTAGTGGAACCTGTCCTGTTAAACGTCTGTATGGACTTGGCCACCGTGCTGCAGCTCAGTTTCAGGGTCTTGGCAATCTTCTTATAGCCTAGGCCATCTTTATGTAGAGCAACAATTCTTTTTCAGATCCTCAGAGAGTTCTTTGCCATAAGGTGCCATGTTGAACTTCCAGTGACCTGTATGAGAGAGTGAGAACGATAACACCAAATTTAACACGCCTGCTCCCTATTCACACCTGAGACCTTGTAACACTAATGAGTCACATGACACCAGAGAGAAAAAATGTCTAATTGGGCCCAATTTGGATATTTTCACTTAGGGGTGTACTCACGTTTGTTGCCAGCAGCTTAGACATTAATAGCTGTGTGTTGCATTATTTTGAGGGGAAAGCAAATTTACCCTGTTATACAAGCTGTACACTCACTACTTTACATTGTAGCAAAGTGTAATTTCTTCAGTGTTGTCACATGAAAGGATATAATAAAATATTTACAAAAGTGTGAGGGTTGTACTCACTTTTGTGAGATACTGTATATACACAAGGTGTGACAATTTAGTTGCTGATATGGACTGGAAAAAAAGAATCAAACATTTCTGCATTCTTTAAAAGATTGGAGGAAATTTCCGATCTTCTGTCAAGATTCGAGGCATCATCTTTGCAGAAATCTTTCTAATTCCCAAATCCTCTATCCTACTGCACTGTTTCCATGTTCATGTTCAATTCTGCCATAATTTGCACATTCAGTCTTTGATCTGAGCATACAAGGGTACCACACCACACATTTGTATCTGTCCTTTGCCTTTTTGTCTGCCCTCTTTTTGCATCATTATGAATATCTTCCCACTCTTCCTTAAACCGCCTATGCCATTCAAAAACACTTGATTTCTTTATGGAATGTTCACCATAAACCTGTTGTAACAGTGCTTTAGTGTAACTCTCATTTATGCCAGTTTTCAAGCAAAATTTGATGTGAATCTGCTGTTCCGGATTCCGGTCACTCATTTTCCACCAGCAGCGCAACAAAAACAGGTGTTATCTCTTCACCAACTCTGTAAAGCTCATCTGTGACCCAGGTGAGTGCAAGTTAGAACATGTCAGAACACGCTCAAGTGTAAATGGATGTACGACTCACCACAGGCATTTCTTGGACTATGCATTATGTTGTTAAAAGTATTGTGACGTCTGCTTTGCACGCACATGATATTTAATGGCATCCCCAGTCTCGGTCCGTAGGGTTCAATATCTAATTGGCCCACCCTTTGCTACTATAACAGCTTCAACTCTTCTGGGAAGGCTGTCCACAAGGTTTAGGAGTGTGTCTATGGTTTGACCATTTTTCCAGAAATGCATTTGTGAGGTCAGGCACTGATGTTGGATAAGAAGGCCTGGCTCTCAGTCTGCGCTGTAATTCATCCCAAAAGTGTTCTATCGGGTTGAGGTCAGGCCAGTCAAGTTTCTCCACCCCAAACTCGCTCATCCATGTCTTTATGGACCTTGCTTTGTGCACTGGTTCAAATCATTTGGTGGAGGGGGATTATGGTGTGGGGTTGTTTTTCAGGGCTTGGGCTTGGCCCCTTAGTTCCAGTGAAGGGAACTCTTAAGGCATCAGCATACCAAGACATTTTGGACAATTTCATGCTCCCAACTATATAGGAACAGTGTAGGATTGCCCGTTCTTGTTCCAACATGACTTGCACCAGTGCAACCCTACGGACTAAGACCGGGATGCCATTAAAGTTCATGTGCATGTAAAGGCAGGTGTCCCAATACTTTTGATAATATAGTGTATGTGTATATATATATATATATATATATATATATATATATATATATATATATATATAATATTAGAAAAAGAAAAGCAGAATATGCCGTTACTTCTAATAAGGTCATGTTCACCAACTTGTTGCATCTCCTACAGCAGCTTCCCATGCACTTCCAGCAACGTAATCCTATGTAGTAAACCCTTTTTTTTTCTCAAAATTTCAATGAACTGTTAATACATGAAAAATGAAGAACATCTGAGTACATCGATGTCGGTGCTCGAAATATCCTTAAGTGCCTTTCACTTTGTTAGACATTAGCAATTAATCATACAAAAAACAGTTGATAATGCATCTGTTTCTGGGTAAGTAAATCATCTTGTGCCATCTATTCAGCAGGCAATGATTTTCATCATTACATGACTCCAGCTGGTTTCTCTATTTATATGTATATCATATGCTTTCCAAACAGTGCCATTATGTTTAGAAGCAACTGCTTTTTATAGTGTGGTTCAGATGGCATTGTTTCCATAAAAAATATAAACATTTTTGTCCCTTTTTGTAAATTACAGAAAATAATTCACTGCTACACAAAAGCTAGTAAATCATTCAGGATGTAACACATTCTTTAACCAGTTCCTGCCAACAATACCCTATGTTAAGGGAATGTTAATCTATGTTCCATTACAGAACTAGAAGCTAGCACTACTGATGGCTGAGACAGTACTGTCACTGACTGCTCTCAAACTCATCCTTCAATTGGTAACCAATGTCATTTATTCAAAATCATCATTGGCTATCATAGTGTTCACATGGGTTAGTTAACAAAACAAACCCAGCAGCTCGGCTGTCATAATGCCTAGAACAAAAAGAGGCACACTGACACTCAGCTATGTCTGTTAACCACTTAAGCCCCGGAAGATTTTACCCCCTTCCTGACCAGGGCCTATTTTGCGATTTGGCACTGCAAGATTTTAACGGACAATTGCGCGGTCGTGCGACGCTGTACCCAAATGAAATTGACGTCCTTTTTTTCCCACAAACAGAGCTTTCTTTTGGTGGTATTTGATCACCTGTGCAATTTTTTGATCATGCGCTATAAACAAAAAAGGAGCGACAATTTTGCAAAAATAACAATATTTTTCACATTTTTTTTATATGAAATTCCCAAAAAAAAAATGTAAAAATCAACAACAATTTAACATTTTAGGCCAATTTGTTTTCTGCTACATATGTTTGGTAAAAAAAAAATCGCAAAAAGCGTATTTTGATTGGATTGCGCAAAAGTTATTGCGTTTACTAACTAAGGGAATGATTTTTGTCATTTTTATTGTTTTCTTTTTTAACGAGTAATGGTGGCGATCTGCGATTTTTTTTTGTGGGACTGCGACATTGCAGCGGACAGATCGGACCCTTGACTGACATTTTTTACACTTTTGGGGGTACCAGTGACATTACTACAGTAATCAGTGCTATACATATGCACTGTTACTGTAAAAATGACACTGGCAGGGAAGGGGTTAACTTTATTTGAGAAGGAGGGGTTAAGTGTGTCCCTAGGGGCGTGCTTCTTACTGTGATTGGATGTGGCTTTACATGTAACAGCAGAGATCTACCGTCCTACATAGCAGGATCGTATGATCTCTGCTGTTACACAGGGGAGAAAGACAGGCGGCTTTGTTTACATTAGCCGCCTGCCTTTCTCCCGGTGTAACGGACGATCGCGAGTGACCGGCGGACATCGGGTCCGCCGGTCACTCACGCGGGGGGGTCCATGAGCAAGCGGGAGCGCGCCGCCAGCGGCGCACACTCGCTCCTTAGAGCCTCACAGGCTAGTGACGTACCCCTACGTCACTTTGCCTGTGAGGGGCTGACTGCCGACGTAAATCGTCGTTAGGCAGTCGGCAAGTGGTTAATGTGAAACACACAAAAAAAAAAAAAAATTGTTTTATTAGCAATTCTTTTCAAATCTGTATTTTAATGCAGATTGCCCCACTTGCAATGCCTGCTGCAGGTGTTATATTAATAGACAGAAAAAATGAGGTACCTTTATTCAAAAATATTTTTTTAAAATGTCCTTTCAAAATAATGAAGAAAAAAAACTTTGTTTTATTAGCAATTATTTTTGAATCTGTATTTTAATACAGATTGCCCCACTTGCAATGCCTGCTGCAGGTGTTATATTAATAGACAGAAAAAAAATGAAGTACCTTAATTCAAAAATATATATTTTTTATTTACTTTCAAAATAATTAAGAAAAAAATATGGAGGCAGGCTGTTTTTTGGTTATCAAGATTACCAATTATTTTTGCTAAATTTTGTCTAGGCATGTAAGTTATATGAAATGGTTGAATATTAAATGTACCAGGTGGAATACATGGGTTTTATCTGAAAATGAATCCCAGTAACATACAAGTCATTAGAGAGTGTAAAAATATATATACCAAAAATACCCGTGCTACTGATCTCTATAGTAACAGCTGCTGTATAAAACACAATCAATGTTCTTATAATTATTAAACCTCAGTACACAGCTCTCACTTGTGTTATCCGTGTGCTATTATCTACTATTAATCAATCATGTGAAACATAAAAACTCATCATTCACATAGAGTGCTCCTGTGCATGAATAATTTCAAAGAAAAAAAATACAAAAATCTCCTTTCCTATTTCATTAGTGAACCCTAACATAATAGTCCAGTGATGGCGAACCTTGGCACCCCAGATGTTTTGGAACTACATTTCCCATGATGGTCATCTATACTGCAAAGTGCATGAGCATCATGGGAAATGTGGTTTCAAACATCTGGGGTGCTAAGGTGCCAGCACTGTAATAGTCCGTACAGGGTGTATGGCAGTGGGTAGTATGTGCAGGAGAGGAGTGTGGAGTCTAAGGCTGTGGGTAGTACATGCAGGGAGAGGTGTGCAGAGTGTATGGCAGTGGGTAGTATGTGCAGAAGAGGAGTGTGGAGTCTAAGGCTGTGGGTAGTACGTGCAGGGAGAGGTGTGCAAAGTGTATGGCAGTGGGTAGTATGTGCAGGAGAGGAGTGTGGAGTCTAAGGCTGTGGGTAGTACGTGCAGGGAGAGGTGTGCAGAGTGTATGGCAGTGGGTAGTATGTGCAGGAGAGGAGTGTGGAGTCTAAGGCTGTGGGTAGTACGTGCAGGGAGAGGTGTGCAGAGTGTATGGCAGTGGGTAGTATGTGCAGGAGAGGAGTGTGGAGTCTAAGGCTGTGGGTAGTACGTGCAGGGAGAGGTGTGCAGAGTGTATGGCAGTGGGTAGTATGTGCAGGAGAGGAGTGTGGAGTCTAAGGCTGTGGGTAGTACGTGCAGGGAGAGGTGTGCAGAGTGTATGGCAGTGGGTAGTATGTGCAGGAGAGGAGTGTGGAGTCTAAGGCTGTGGGTAGTACGTGCAGGGAGAGGTGTGCAAAGTGTATGGCAGTGGGTAGTATGTGCAGGAGAGGAGTGTGGAGTCTAAGGCTGTGGGTAGTACGTGCAGGGAGAGGTGTGCAGAGTGTATGGCAGTGGGTAGTATGTGCAGGAGAGGAGCGTGGAGTCTAAGGCTGTGGGTAGTATGTGCAGGGAGAGGTGTGCAGAGTGTATGGCAGTGGGTAGTATGTGCAGGAGAGGAGTGTGGAGTCTAAGGCTGTGGGTAGTATGTGCAGGGAGAGGTGTGCAGAGTGTATGGCAGTGGGTAGTGTGTGCAGGGAGAGGTGTATGGAGTATATGGCAACGGGTAGTATGTGCAGGAGAGGAGTGTGGAGTCTAAGGCTGTGGGTAGTACGTGCAGGGAGAGGTGTGCAGAGTGTATGGCAGTGGGTAGTGTGTGCAGGGAGAGGTGTATGGAGTATATGGCAACGGGTAGTATGTGCAGGAGTGTCAACTGTGCACAGAGCACTTCCCATTCATTCACTGTGCAATGCAGCTGAGGCTGCTGTCCTCAGTCCCTTTCTCTGTCTCAAATTTGAGGCATCAGGGGTCTGTTTAGACCCCTGATATTTCACAAATGCCCCCAATGAGGCTTCAAAAAAAAAATAGTAAAAAATAAATAAATAAATAAATATAGCACTGTCCCCATAGGGCTTGCTGTATGATGACTTCTTGGGCCTCCTCTGATTACCTGCAGACAGTCACCCATAGACAGTTCACACATCCATCCTTACTCCCAATGGCTCGTTACTCAATAAACAGTCCAGGGGTTTTGGTTTTATATTTATTGTGGAACTTGGATGGGAGAAGGGAATAGTGGGATACTCCAACTTGAACTATTTACAGTTAATAAGGACAACTCTCACTTGGCCTTTACCAGATTATTTGTGGAAGCAGTCACACTGCTTTAACCATACTGCCACTTGTATGGAGGAATTAAGTCTTCTTGCTCTCTCTAGCTTCAGGACACTCTCTAGCATCCCCCTGAGTGACACCCACCCACTGACTCTTTTTCAGAAAGGGAGGCCCTCTCAGAACAGACCCCATGACACAGATCTGTACTCACTATAGGCAGAATCAGATCGTCTCCAGTGTCTCCCCTTCAGTCAGCTCTGCAGGACCCCTGGGTTCAGCTCCTCTCTGACTCTCTGGCCCTCAGGTCGATCATCTGAGGCTGCATGGCAGCTTCTACAGAGGGGTAGCCACCCCCTCCCTCCGGGACCCCGCTCTCCAGCTGAAAGACCCCGAGCACATGTGCCCTTGACATTTTTACAGTATCCTAGCATGCACCAAGCTCTTTTCTCTGCCAATCACCAGGGCTGTACTAAATGCCTGTGCACTAATTTGTCAGGTTTCCTCCCACTGTCCAATATGTCTCCCTATTGGACCAGTGTGAAACACTTCAGACAAACTGAGCTTTACCTGAGCACCATGCGCAGACCTCACTAGCAGATCCTGCTCTCTCGTAGACAGAGAGCAATATAAATTGACCTGGCAATCTCCTTGATAAGCAGAAGAGATCCAAAAACTATGTTCTCTCTTCTAGCACCTACCTAGGAGGGTGCTACATAAATAAAAAACAATATTGTAAATAGTAATAAAAAATAATATTGTAAAAATGAATAAAAAAAATGAAATAATACAAATAAAAAACTACTGACTACTGCTTTATTTACACTGTCCACTTCCCTACTGACACCATCCACTGCTCTACTGACACCATCCACTGCTCTACTGACAACGTCTACTGCTCTACTGACAATGTCTACTGCCCTACTGACCCCATCCACTGCTATACTGACAACGTCTACTGCCCTACTGACACCATCTACTGACAACGTCTACTGCCCTACTGACACCATCCACTGCGCTACTAACAACGTCTACTGCCCTACTAACACCATCCACTGCTCTACTGAAAACGTCTACTGCCCTACTGACACCATCCACTGCTCTACTGACAACGTCTACTGCCCTACTGACACCATCCACTGCTCTACTGACACCATCCACTGCTCTACTGACAATGTCTACTGCCCTACTGACACCATCCACTGCTCTACTGACACCATCCACTGCTCTACTGACACCATCCACTGCTCTGCTGACAACATCTACTGCCCTACTGACACCATCCACTGCTCTACTGACATCATCCACTGCCCTACTGACACCATCCACTGCTCTACTGACATCATCCACTTCCCTACTGACACCATCCACTGCGCTACTAACAACGTCTACTGCACTACTAACACCATCCACTGCTCTACTGAAAACGTCTACTGCCCTACTGACACCATCCACTGCTCTACTGACAATGTCTACTGCCCTACTGACACCATCCACTGCTCTACTGACACCATCCACTGCTCTGCTGACAACATCTACTGCCCTACTGACACCATCCACTGCTCTACTGACATCATCCACTGCCCTACTGACACCATCCACTGCTCTACTGACACCATCCACTGCTCTGCTGACAACATCTACTGCCCTACTGACACCATCCACTGCTCTACTGACATCATCCACTGCTCTGCTGACAACGTCTACTGCCCTACTGACACCGTCCACTGCTCTGCTGACAACCTCTACTGCCCTACTGACACCATGCACTGCTCTACTGACACCATCCACTGCTCTGCTGACAACGTCTACTGCCCTACTGACACCATCCACTGCTCTGCTGACAACATCTACTGCCCTACTGACACCATGCACTGCTCTACTGACACCATCCACTGCTCTGCTGACAACGTCTACTGCCCTACTGACACCATCCACTGCTCTGCTGACAACATCTACTGCCCTACTGACACCATGCATTGCTCTACTGACACCATGCACTGCTCTGCTGACACCATCCACTGCTCTACTGACTACGTCTACTGCCCTACTGACACCGTCCACTGCTCTACTGTCTGCATATCGTCCACTGTCCCACTGACACTGTCCACTGCTCAACTGATTACCACTGTTAACTTTTAAGGTAGGCTAAGTTTGTATTCTTACAGTGACATTTGTTTTATTTATGTTTCTAAGTTTTCCTTACTATTTAGTTCGGCCTTGATAGTTAAAATCTAGAAAGAAATAAAAGGGGTGTCAAACCCTAATGATCTTTGATCTCTTTCATCTTGTTCAGGTAGATCTCCACCTCTCAAAGGTTGCCTACCCCTTTTCTAGATGTTCAGGCGGCCATAGTGGCATAAATGAAATATTTCTATGTGTCTGCCCACTGTTTGTTTATAAAAAAAAAAAAAAAAAATTTTTAATTTGTGGGAAAAAAGATGACATGCTAAAACGTTCTTTTTTTTTTAAGATGGCAATGCTGAACTTCAATAGAAAATGATAAACACAATCACTCGCTGTTGTGTCCCACTTCAGGCATTTAATATGAAGAATCTCTGTGATGTTTTCCAATTGCATCTACATAAAATCAATCATTTCATGAAAAATTTAATATTATCACCCAGTGTTCCAGTCTGAATGCAGCTGGAATTCCCGTTATCTGATTTTGCATAAATTGCAGAGCAGCTTGCTTTAAATGTATTTTCTCCTTATCTATAGGGGGAATTTGTAATATTGCAATATGCCACATGGCTCGGTTATGCTGATGCCTCTATCTCAGCTTGAAAACTGAAAGGAATCGAGATAGGGGGAAAAAATGAGACCTGGACAGTCTGTGGAAATGCTGTGTGTGTTTGCAGACTTGGCAAAGATAATTCATACAAACAACATAAACAAAATTCCGTGCTCTTGCAGACGGAATTATCATTTTAATATGGAACATAAGTTATCTAATATTTTTTTAAAGCTAAACTCCAGGCAGATATAAACACTGCTTAATATAGCAATGTAATATAGTGTATCTGAAGACAAAGGTTTTTTTTTCTATTTCGGATAAAGTGGGTATGTGGTAAAACCCCTGTCTGGTTTTTATTGCCTGTATCCCTGCTGAGGACATTTGCCCTCTCCATTTGACCTGGTAACCGATACCACTGGAAAAGAAAGCAATGGGAAATCCACAAATGTACAGTCGTCTCTGGAACAGGAGATGGGGGGGGGTATATCTTTCAATTCGAACAGTAGTTCCAGTGGCAACTGGTTAAGAGGGAGGTTCACTCTCATTTTGAGATTTTCTCTAACGTCCCTTTTAGATTTTTGGGTCAAAAAATCAAGGGTGATATCTTCTGAAATGGAAACAGGTTGTATAAAAAAAAAAAACCCAGACAGCAGTTAAACCATGTCCTACTCTATTCAAAACTATTTTAAAATGGTTGCCTTTACATAAAAATCTAATTTAGTCTTTTTCCCTCTGTAAACATTGGGATGTGTGATTATTTTTGGCTGTTCTGGGTCCCACTGGCTGCAGGTTCATCTACTTCTGCCTTCTTTTTAGTGGATTCTAGAATGTAGTGGGCTTGGAGAGGGAGAGCCTTGAACTGATAAACTGATAAACCTGATAAACTTGAACTGCTTTAACCAATCCCTAGGGGAAAGAGTGCCTAGTAGGTGGCTGAGGAGAGCATGAAAAGTTCGGAGCCTGGAAAAGCAAGGCTCTTGTCCAGGGGGAGAAGATCCTAGCCTGAAGAGCCGCTGTCCTTCTAGGCAGAATAGCTGAAGTTGCAGGAGTTCATCGAGGTCCCTGCTCATTTGGTGCTGGGGTTGTCTATTTTCTGGAAGCAGTTGAAGCCATATAAAGGGGGTGTAACGGAGCTCCAATACCCAGCCTAGGTATCTCCGCTGTATAATCCTTGAAGCTGAGGAAGTACTAAAATATCCAAGGCAAAATCCCCCCCCCCCCCCAGTAACTGGACGACACACAGTTCTGGGAGTCAAATTAGAATGCCTTGTTTATTGAAAACACAAGAGATCTACACTCTCCCAAAACCCCTCCCTCTTCGAGCCATTCCACACACACACATCCCATAATAACCTTACCAGGCAGACAGGAACAATAGACAGGCAAAAAATTTGGGGGAGCATACCCATGTATTTCCAAAGCTGCTGCAGCTATGAACCAAAAGACATGTATATTAAAAAAGAATAGCGCGCAAATGCAAAAGAAATTACTACCAAATCTGAAGAGAGTCCATAAATAAAAATGGGGGTTTGGTCCCACCATATGGCCATATCGTGCTCAAGCCCACTACTGCGTCAAAGTACCCCATTATCAGTGGGTCCTACACTATCCATGAAAAAGAGATGAATCCAGCCTAACCCTTGGAGATAATACTCCTTGCTGGGAAGGATGTGCAAATGCACTACAGGGGACTCCTCCTATATCCACTTGATGGTGGACACTGATTGAGTTTCATGGATAGTGTAGGACCCACTGATAATGGGGTACTTTGACGCAGTAGTGGGCTTGAGCACGATATGGCCATATGGTGGGACCAAACCCCCATTTTTATTTATGGACTCTCTTCAGATTTGGTAGTAATTTCTTTTGCATTTGCGCGCTATTCTTTTTTAATATACATGTCTTTTGGTTCATAGCTGCAGCAGCTTTGGAAATACATGGGTATGCTCCCCCAAATTTTTTGCCTGTTTATTATGTATTCGGTCTGACCAGACTATCGAGGTTGAGCAACCCTCCCCACCCCCCACATACACCTGTACTCAATCAGTGTCTACCATCAAGTGGATATAGGAGGAGTCCCCTGTAGTGCATTTGCACATTTTTCCCAGCAAGGAGTATTATCTCCAAGGGTTAGAAAGGCTGGATTCATCTCTTTTTCATGGATAGTGTAGGACCCACTGATAATGGGGTACTTTGACGCAGTAGTGGGCTTGAGCACGATATGGCCATATGGTGGGACCAAACCCCCATTTTTATTTATGGACTCTCTTCAGATTTGGTAGTAATTTCTTTTGCATTTGCGCGCTATTCTTAATAGACAGGAACAATAGGACAATGGAATGCAGGTATTCACAATAACAAACCCCACCCCACTAGCATGGGTCTATGAAACACTTCTGCCCTATTCTAGCAATCTGCATCCCCGCACATCTCCTGAGGGACACTGCTCAGAAATATTATGGTCCCAAGTGAAATAGTCCCTCACTCTTTCAACCCAAACCACACTCTGTGTCCATTCCGCTACAGGGGGTACACTGAGTATCTGGCCTGGAGATTCTCAGTAGAAGTGCCAATATTGGACAGAGGTAGCCAAGAATCCGGGGGCATTGTGAGTAGAGGCTTGGAAGAAGAATCCTAGTGGTTGGCTGCTGTTTTAACCATTTGAGTGTCTGCTTCAGTGTTGCTGAGTTGGGACTGCCCTTGCTTGGAGTCCCAGGATTGCATGCGTTTCTAGTCTCTGCCAAAGAGGGAGATTATCCTGAAGAGAATAGACAGGACAGAGGGTGTCCTCTGGATACTTTGTGCACTAAATTCAGCATTACAAAGCTTCCCTGCACCCCAACCAAGTTCAACCAGCATTAAAGCACAAAAAGACTCCCCTTGCCTGGTCACTGAATAGTGAGACTTCCTAAGTGGTCGTTTGCCTGGCTGCCTGTACAACCAAATGAGAAGAGAACATAGGGCAGATCAGCAGGGCCTGTCAGGGGTCTGTGCTACACTAATTAAATGTTCATTATGTGTATTTTAAATACAGCTAGTGTAAATATTTGACTTTATCTTGACATCAACTTTTAGTAATACCTAGAGAGCACTAGAACCCATTCAAGCTCTGTTATACATATAATACAGTATACTGTTAGTCTAGCACTAGAAGCTTGTTTACAGGAGTATGGAGCCGACTAAGTAACGTGATGACCTCCTTACTACAAATAAAGCACATGGTTTCTTCAACCACTTAAAGAGGAAGTAAACCCTCCTCAGGAAGTTGTACCTATAGGTAAGCCTATGATAAGGCTTACCTATAGGTACTGTAAATATCTCCTAAACATGTACGGTTTAGGAGATATTTACCTTTAATGCAGTCAGTGACGTCACTGGCGCATGCGCTCTGAAGGAACGGCTGATCGTGCCGTTCCTTCAGAGCCCCGTGACGTGACCGTCGGCTCCCGCGCGCGTGCGCGGGAGTGACGTCACCGCGGCTCCGGCCAATCAGATGGCCGGATGCCGCGATCCCGGAAGACGGGCGACTGAACATGTCGCCCATCATACAGGTAAGAGAGCGGCACGGCGGGGGCTCGTTCTAAGGTAAGTATTTCATAATGAGCTAGTATGCGATGCATACTAGCTCATTATGTCTTTCTCTTGCAGGTTGTAAAAAAAAAAAAAAATTCGGAACGAGTTTACAACCTCTTTAAGAACCAAGCCTATTTCTGACAAGTTAAAATCAGTATTTTAGCTAGATAATTACTTAGAACCCCCAAACATCATATATATATATATATATATATATATATATATATATATATAAGCAAAGACTCTGGAGAAATAAATAGTTGTTGCAATATTTTTTGTCACGCAATATTTGCGCAGCGGTCTTTCAAATGCAATTTTACTGCATTTAAAAAAAATAAACAGTAAAGTTAGCCTAATTTTTTGTGAAAGATGATGTCACGGCAAGTAAATAGATACCTAACATGTTACAGTTTAAAATTGCACACACTCGTGGAATGGCGACAAACTACTGTACTTAAAAATCTCCATAGGCGATGCTTTAAACATTAAACATTAACAGTTACCACTTTAGAATTACAGAGGAGGTCTTTTTTTAGAATTATTGCTCTCGCTCTGGTGATCGTGGCCATACCTCACATGTGTGGTTTGAACGCCGTTTTCATTTGCGGGCGCGACTTACAAAGTTATCTCGCAGCGACGGGGGCGCTTTAAAAAAAAATTTCTTTCCTATTTATTTTATTTAATTTTTTTATTTTTTGCACTGTTTTTAAAAAAAAAAAATCTGATCACTTTTATTGCTGTCACAAGGAATGTAAAGATCCCTTGTGACAGTAATAGGCAGTGACAGGTACTCTTTATGAAGGGATCGGGGGTCTCAGAGACCTTAGACCCCTACACTGCACTTCAAAGTATTCAAAATGCCGAAATCTGCATTTTTGAATACTGCCAGTTTTTGAATTCGGCGCCATTAGCAGCCGAGTAAACCTGGATGTGGCGTCATGACGCCGCTTCTGGGTTAACCTTCCTAGCGGTATTCCCGAGCGTGACTCTGGGTTAGATTTTAGAGCCAAAAGCGGTAGCGCTAGGAAGATCGCTGGATCCTGGTAGAGGTTTTACTTACCTTTTCTCCGGGATCCAGCGAAGTATGCGGGCGGTATGCGGCGGCGGAGCTTCCTCCTGATCGTCTGCGAGTCCCGGCTTCCTTCTCCTGCTACGTGACGTTCGCAGGGGGGTGGAACCGGCGGCAAATTCAAACGTTAAAACACACCAAACACACTGATACCATTCAAAATAAAAAAAAATCACATTACATTGCCCCCCAGTGCCCTTTCCTGCAGTTTTACTGTACTTTTTATGTAAATATATATATATATATATATATATATATATATATATACACACAGTATATATAAATATACATACATATATATATATATATATATATATATATATATATATATAAAAATATATAATATATATGATAAATGTATACAGTTGGTTTGGGCTGCTCATTCACAAGAATTACATGCAAAATAATGGTACCGCTTTCAGCACCTAAAATCCAAAAGAATCATACCGCCAGGGAGGTTAATACATCGGAGACCCAATCAATTCTGAATCCGGCTTTGTTTGGGACTCCAACCAGCCGAAGGACGTGTCGGCTGGTTGCTCGAGTCTTCCGGTGGGACGGGAGATATGGGCAGAGCCGTGGAAGGCAGGGGGAGGGGGGGGGTACGTCCTGTCCCGCTCGCTGAGATAATGGCCCAGCGGCTCCCGAGCCGGATCAACTGTTGTCTTCTGATAGCCAACCACTGGCTCTAAAGAACAGTCCTGGGATGATGCTTGCAGCTGCAGGCATCATCCCATTACAACCACTCCACCTTTATAAAACTCACATTTTTTACCTTAAAGTGGTTGTAAAGGTAGAAGATTTTTTTACCTTTTTTACCATTTTACGCATGAAAGTATAAAACCTTCTGTGGGCAGCATCCCCCACACCCCCCCCCCCAATACTTACCTGAGCCTCCTCTCAATCCAGCGATGACCACAAGAGCCTTGTCTCTCCGGGGACTCTCACTCCTGATTGGCTTTTGGCAGCAGTGGGAGCCATTGGCTCCCCCTGCTGTCAATCACAGCCAGTGAGTAAATCAGGAGACGGAAGGGCGTGGTGGGGCTGAGCTGCGACTCTGTGTGTGAATAGACACACAGAGCCATGGCTCGGAAGCGCACCTCCTTGGGAGCCCCAAGAGCAAGCTGCTTGCTGTGGGGGAACCCGGAAGAAGGGGGGAGCCTGGAGTGCTGGCACAGGACCCAAGAAGAGGAGGATCTAGGCTGGTAGAGGTAAGTATAACATGTTTGTTATTTTTTATTTTTTTTTTAAAACAAGACTTTATTATCGCCTTACGTCTACACTTTGTAGGTGTACCTAATGGTCTCATTTATTTGTGGGTTAGTAATACCACTGCTCTGTTAATGCCTATACATATGTTAGTGCTAATTTGGTCACAGGAGGGGAGGGATTTATATTATACAACTGCAAGAAAAAGTATGTAAACCTTTTGGAATGATATGGATTTCTGCACAAACTGGTCATAAAATGCGATCTGATCATCATCTAAGTCACAACAATAGACAATCACAGTCTGCTTAAACTAATAACACACAAAGAATGAAATGTTGCCATGTTTTTATTGAACACACCATGTAAACATTCACAGTGCAGGTGGAAAAAGTATGTGAACCCCTAGACTAATGACATCTCCAAGAGCTAATTGGAGTGAGATGTCAGCCAACTGGAGTCCAATCAATGAGATGAGATTGGAGGTGTTGGTTACAGCTGCCCTGTCCTATAAAAAACACACAACGGTTCTGGGTTTGCTTTTCACTCACAAGAAGCATTGCCTGATGTGAATGATGCCTCACACAAAACAGCACTCAGAAGACCTACAATTAAGAATTGTTAACTTGCATAAAGCTGGAAAGGGTTATAAAAGTATCTCCAAAAGCCTTGCTGTTCATCAGTTCACGGTAAGACAAATTATCTATGAATGGAGAAAGTTCAGCACTGCTGCTACTCTCCTTAGGAGTGGCCGTCCTGTAAAGATGGCTGCAAGAGCACAGCGCAGACTGCTCAATGAGGTGAAGAAGAATCCTATAGTGTCAGCTAAAGACTTACAAAAGTCACTGGCAAATGCCAACATCCCTGTTAGCGAATCTACAATACGTAAAATACTAAACAAGAATGGATTTAATGGGAGTATACCACAGAGGAAGCCACTGCTGTCCAAACAAAATATTACTGCACGTTTACAGTTTGCACAAGAGCACCTGGATGTTCCACAGCAGTACTGGCAAAATATTCTGTGGACAGATGAAACCAAAGTTGAGTTGTTTGGAAGAAACACACAACACTATGTGTGGCGAAATAGAGGCATAGCACACCAACATCAAAACCTCATCCCAACTGTGAAGTATGGTGGCGGGGGCATCATGGTTTGGGGCTGCTTTGCTGCGTCAGGGCCTGGACGGATTGCTATCATCAAAGGAAAAATGAATTCCCAAGTTTATCAAGACATTTTGCAGAAGAACTTAAGGCCATCATCGTGGGGGGATATTATGGTGCCTCAGGCCAAAGGGGTGGGACTTTATGGGCAAGTGATCATGTACACAAGTTTATACATAAAATTAAAAGATGAATTTATTAAATAAATAATAAAGATAATGAACATAAATTCAGAAAACACATATAAATTGTGTTGGTACGTGTTTGGGTTAAAGACCCAAAAGTGAAAAGGTAAGAAAGAAGATTCGGATGAATCCGTGACAGGCGTGAATACAGTGACTTAATATGGATGTTGTTTCTGTTTTTCCATGCTTGGGGGCTTGGAAAGATATTCACAGAGGTTATCCAATATTTTCTCCGACGCATTTCGGCTAATTTATAGCCTTTTTCAAGGATTTGTCACCCAGTCTGTAATGATAGCGATAACAAATCAGTTATTGGCTATATAGACCATGGTCAATCACATAAAGTGACGATGGTACAGTAGTTATATAACTATACATACATAGGTTTGCCTGTTTCATGTGTGCTTCTTTGTGTCCTTTAAAATCGCAGCGGGAATCAATAGATGCGGCCTGGAATGGTATATGTGGGTTATATGGATTGTAAGGAGTCACAGATAAGAAAAATCAGAAGTAATTATGTAGGGTGTATATAAATGAACTTACAGATAGTGCTGCAAAGTCGCAGTCACACTGATGCTCCAAGATAGTAGGAGCTTCTTGGGGTTCCTCCCCTTGGTCAGGATACTACAATTACAAATATATTTGTTTTTCAATTTTGGTTAGTGATTTATTTTGACTTTTTTATCATCGGGTAGATGGTGATAAATTCAGAAAGTTGCATTGTGCAAAGTTTATTGGGGAAGATTTTGGGGACACATGGTCACTTCATGATATGGCATATAAACATTACAAAGTAGATATTCTTTATAAATAAGCAATAAACAGTATTGAGCAAGGTACAGTGGGTACGGAAAGTATTCAGACCCCCTTAAATTTTTCACTCTTTGTTATATTGCAGCCATTTGCTAAAATCATTTAAGTTCATTCTTCTTCCTCATGAATGTACACATAGCACCCCATACTGACAGAAAAACACAGAATTGTTGACATTGTTGCAGATTTATTAAAAAAGAAAAACTGAAATATCACATGGTATGTATATTTACTAAGTATTCAGACCCTTTGCTGTGACACTCATATATTTAACTCAGGTGCTTTCCATTTCTTCTGATCATCCTTGAGATGGTTCTACACCTTCATTTGAGTCGAGCTGTGTTTGATTATACTGATTGGACTTGATTAGGAAAGCCACACACCTGTCTATACAAGACCTTCCAGATCACAATGCATGTCAGAGCAAATGAGAATCATGAGGTCAAAAGGAACTGCCTGAAGAGCTCAGAGACAGAATTGTGGCAAGGCACAGATCTGGCCAAGGTTACAAAAAGATTTCTGCTGCACTTAAGGTTTCTAAGAGCACAGTGGCCTCCATAATCCTCAAATGGAAGACGTTTGGGACGACCAGAACCCTTCCTAGAGCTGGCCGTCCGGCCAAACTGAGCTATCGGGGGAGAAGAGCCTTGGTGAGAGAGGTAAAGAAGAACCCAAAGATCACTGTGGCTGAGCTCCAGAGATGCAGTCAGGAGATGGGAGAAAGTTGTAGAAAGTCAACCATCACTGCAGCCCTCCACCAGTCGGGGCTTTATGGCAGAGTGGCCCGACGGAAGCCTCTCCTCGGTGTAAGACACATGAAAGCCCGCATGGAGTTTGCTAAAAAACACCTGAAGGACTCCAAGATGGTGAGAAATAAGATTCTCTGGTCTGATGAGACCAAAATAGAACTTTTTGGCCTTAATTCTAAGCGGTATGTGTGGAGAAAACCAGGCACTGCTCATCACCTGTCCAATACAGTCCCAACAGTGAAGCATGGTGGTGGCAGCATCATGCTGTGGGGGTGTTTTTCAGCTGCAGGGACAGGACGACTGGTTGCAATCGAGGGAAAGATGAATGCGGCCAAGTACAAGGATATCCTGGACAAAAACCTTCTCCAGAGTGCTCTGGACCTCAGACTGGGCCGAAGGTTTACCTTCCAACAAGACAATGACCCTAAGCACACAGCTAAAATAACGAAGGAGTGGCTTCACAACAACTCCGTGACTGTTCTTGAATGGCCCAGCCAGAGCCCTGACTTAAACCCAATTGAGCATCTCTGGAGAGACCTAAAAATGGCTGTCCACCAACGTTTACCATCCAACCTGACAGAACTGGAGAGGATCTGCAAGGAGGAATGGCAGAGGATCCCCAAATCCAGGTGTGAAAGACTTGTTGCATCTTTCCCAAAAAGACTCCTGGCTGTATTAGATCAAAAGGGGGCTTCTACTAAATACTGAGCAAAGGGTCTGAATACTTAGGACCATGTGATATTTCAGTTTTTCTTTTTTAATAAATCTGCAACAATGTCAACAATTCTGTGTTTTTCTGTCAGTATGGGGTGCTATGTGTACATTCATGAGGAAGAAGAATGAACTTAAATGACTTTAGCAAATGGCTGCAATATAACAAAGAGTGAAAAATTTAAGGGGGTCTGAATACTTTCCGTACCCACTGTATACATAATTTGGTATTCTCCAGTTTTAACAGCAGAAATGAGTATTGCAACAACAACAGAGGAAAAGGATGGCACTGTTTTTTCACTAATGTTCTTTAAGAAACCTCTGAGGGCTTCACAGAACAGCTGTATTTATACTGAGTTTACCTACACACAGGTAGACTATAATTACTAATTAGGTTCCACTAGACTGGTTCCACTAGATTTTAGTTAGGGGTATCAGAGTAAAAGGGGTCTGAATACAAATGCACGCCACACTTTTCACATATTTATTTGTAAAACATTTTGAAAACCATTTATCATTTTCCTTCCACTTCACAATTATGTGCCACTTTGTGTTGATCTATCACATAAAATCCCAATAAAATACAATTACGTTTTTGGTTGTAACATGACAAAATGTGAAAAATATCAAGGGGTATGAATATTTTTTCAAGGCACTGTATATTCAGAGCACCCAGGAATGCATTTTATGTAGTAAGATAAAAAAAACTTCAGGGTGCAATAGTCCCCCTCAGCCCCCCTAATACTTACCTGAGGTCCATCTAGATCCAACGATGTTGCATGAGAGACACGGCTGTCTGGGACTCCCCTCCTTATTGGCCCCCGACGCTGTCAATCAAAGCCAGTCAGCAAATGAGGAGAGAAAGGGGTGGGGCTGGGCCGTGGCTCCGTGTCTGAATAGACACAGGGAGCTGCGGCTCGGCTCGGGTGCCCCCATAGCAAGCTGCTTACTGTGGAGGCATTCAACAGGACAGAAGGGCCAGGAGCACCAAAGAGGGACCCAAAAGGATCTGGGCTGCCCCGTGCAAAACCCCTACACAGAGCAGATAAGTATAACATGTTTGTTATTTTTAATGAAAAAAAAAAAGTTAGAATCACTTTAACTTCACAAGATTAATCTACAAACATCTATATTAATTTTTTTTTTGTCAAAGAATTTTTTTAGAAAACTGCTACTCTCCTATGACAGCCTGAATTTTTCCAATCATCGTTTGATACTTTTGGTAAGAAAAGACGTTCCTTTTTCAGCTGGCTCTGAATCTTGGATGCAGATGCTGCTCTGTAATGAAGTTAGCTTGATATACAAGCCTTTTGGTGCCGAGGTGGCTTTATATCAGCTTGGTCTTGCTTTGCATGAAAATGGCTTCGTTTGTAAAAATCGTCTCCAGTGTGGATGTTACTGCTCCCTTACAAACCTTCTATTCAGCTGCAGTTCATTTTTGGGGTCGTTTTTTTAGCTCTCGGAGACTCGGACTGCCTCACTAAGCTCATTTGACATTGTCGCAAACAGCTGGAAAATATTTTTCCTGCTGTAATGACAGTGGCACTTAGAGGAGGTAATGATGTAACTTTCCAGTATGAGCTGTTAAAAGGCCAACGCAAATTCAACAGGATAATTTACCATTTAAATTCAAGTATATGTAAATTCAATTAATAAAATCTTATTTAAGCTTGAACATGTTATTATAATTTCAAAAGTAATTTTAATGTTTTTAAATCTACAGCTTCCATTAAAATGATATCTGGTGATCCTGCCATACAGCTCTTGGTTCAGACACTTCCTGTTGTGGGGTGACAACTGTCACATATGCCTCCAATGGAGACTATAATCAGCCATGATGATGCACTTTGCACAGCCATGATTCACTATCTAGAAACCTACCCTGATAAATGCCATGGAGCTGTTACTGGCATGTAGAGAGAGGAAGTAGCTGCAAAGGAGCTGTAGCAGATCAGCAACACTGGGATACAACACATAAAATAAAAATAAAATGAAAAAAAGTAATTTATTAAAAGAAAAATAGAAATGATTTATGATGTGCAATGCTTTAGCAATTTAACCACTTAAGCCCCGGAAGATTTTACCCCCATTCCGACCAGGGGTTTTTTTGCGATTCGGCACTGCATGACTTTAACGGACAATTGCGCGGTCGTGCGACGCTGTACCTAAACAAATTTGATGTCCTTTTTTCCCACAAACAGAGCTTTCTTTTGGTGGTATTTGATCACCTGTGCGATTTTTACTTTTTGCGCTATAAACAAAAAAAGAGCGTCAATTTTGCAAAAATAACAATATTTTTCACATTTTTTTTATATGAAATTCCCCAAAAAAATGTAAAAATCAAATTTTTTTTAACATTTTTGGCCAATTTGTTTTCTGCTACATATGTTTGGTAAAAAAAAATCGCAAAAAGCGTATTTTGATTGGTTTGCGCAAAAGTTATTGCATTTACTAACTAAGGGAAAGATTTCTGTCATTTTTGGTGTTTTTTTTTTTAACGCGTAATGGCGGCGATCTGCGATTTTTTTTACGGTACTGCGACATTGCGGCGGACAGATCGGACCCTTGACTGACATTTTTGACACTTTTGGGGTTACCAGTGACATTACTGCAGTAATCAGTGCTATACATATGCACTGTTACTGCAAAATGACACTGGCAGGGAAGGGGTTAACTTTATTGGGGAAGGAGGAGTTAAGTGTGTCCCTAGGGGCGTGATTCTAACTGTGATTGGACATGGCCAATGGTGTAGGAACAGTGATCAACGGTCCTACATAGTAGAACCGTATGATCACTATTCATGCACAGGGGAGAATGACAGGCGGCTTGTTTACATCAGCCGCCTGCCTTTCTCCCTTCACGGCGGACGATCACGATCCCGATGTCCGCCGGTCACACGCACGGACTTCCCAGGGAACGAGCCTGGGTGGGCACGCGCCTCTGCGGGCGCGCGCTCGCCCGCTACTGGCTCACAAGGAAGTGACAGGCTAGTGACGCTACCGGTACGTCACTTTGCCTGGCCGGGGCTGACCGCCGCAGTATATGTACTTGTGGCGGTCGGCAACCGGTTAAGTGCCATTCAGTTAAATTACAAATGCCTTAAGCAGAACTCCAGCCCCAAAAAAATGGATATAAAAGAAATAGTCCAACATGTTAACTCCATTTAAGGCCTCATGCACACGGGTGTATGAATTTATGCTACATTTTTTTTTTCAGACAGAACTTGGCAGAAAAATGCCTCTAATGTTTCTTATGTATGTGCGTATGGCACTGAGCGTAAGTGCATTCTTTTAGCCAGAATTATTATTTATTCTGGTCATTGGAATACATTTATGCTCATATGTAAGTTTACATGCACTTACATGCATATATTTTGCTTGTAAGCTCCTCTCCAAACGGAGCTCTAGTGCATTTTTTTTTATGCCTCTAAGACCCCCATTCACATCTAAGAATCTGCCCGCCATTCTGGAACACGCTAAAATCATGGAAAAACATTCAACATGCTTTTGGGTGCCATTCATTCAAAATGGCACCCCAAATGAAAAAAGAGGCGTTTTGTCCCGCAAAAAAAATGTGTCAAATCGCGCTGTCCAAAAACTTGCCGAAGTCAGCTCAAAAAAAAGGTACAGGAGCTACTTTGATGCATTTTTGGAGTGGAGGGCAACCTATTCAATTGAAAATTGAAAAACACAGCAAAAATGTGCTCTTGAAAGCATATCTTTTCAGCACATAAACTGGCTCCTTGAACAGGTAGATTCAGGTACTTACACTACTTTAAAAACAAAAATAAATTTAAACAGGTAATAATATAAAAGTAGAGCCAAAGCTTGTTTGGCTTTACTTCCCCTATGGATCACGGGAGTGCAGTTCATTCTGCACTCCTGAGACCCAATTTCAGCAGACAGCAGGTCCAAGTCCACTGTCTGCTGGTGTCACAGAGTCAGGATCCGCCAATATGCCTGCACCAGCACCCAGCTCAGCCTTTCAGTGAGCCGCTGAGAGCCTGGGCCAGCAACTCCCACCCCCCCAAAGTCCAGCGCTCCAGTGGGTGCGGGGGGGGGGGGGGCAGAGTAGAGAGATGCTCTCTGCTCGGGGAGCTGTAAGAACTTAATGATATGTGGTGTTTGATCGTTCGGTTCTCAGTGTTAAAGGCACTGGGTAACAGATGCTGCATCCAGCTAGCTAAGTATGATCCTTTAAAAAAAAAAAAATACTTCTCTGTTAAACCCAAAAGCAAACTTTTATTATATTGCAGCTTGCCAACTCTTAGATGTAATGCCTGCAATCATTTTCTTTTTTAGGCTTTCTTTCCTTTATTTTCATTCATGCTTCAGCCAGGATCTATTTTTTTCAAAAGAGAAAACTGTCCAGCAGATTGTATCAGTTACAGAGATGAAACAAAACATTTGACACTAGTAGGGGTGCTTACCATGGACAACTTTATTTATTTATGTAGAACCTTTATCCTAAAAAGGAAAAAAAAAAGGTTTGCTGTAACTGCTTATAAAGTGTTAACTGGAGTTTGGCTTCAGCTTGTTAGAGTATTTAAATCTGCTAGTGCATCTAAAGGGCCATACACAAGATTTTCTGAAGACTTTTTCCTTCAGATTTACCTTTTCTATGTAGTACAAGGGCCTGCCAGATTGCATACAAATTGAAAGTGTTTAGGTTTGACCTCATATTATATGGTTTTGGTAAGTCTAAAGGAAAAAGTCTTCAGAAAATCTTATAGTGTGTATGGCCCATAACACTCCTCTCCTTAAGACAATGCTGCTGTCAAAAAGTGCCCTAGTGCTCCTTCATCCAGAGTGGGGGCACTCTAATGCCCCGTACACACGTGCAGATTATCTGAAGACTTTTGTCTTCAGATTTACCTTTTCTATGTAGTGCAAGGGCCTGCCGGATTGCATACACATTGAAAGTGTTTAGGTTTGACCTCATATTATATGGTTTTGGTATGTCTACAGCAGCGGTGTATTTAGGTTTTGTGCTGCCCTAGGCCTGACTAAACTTGTGCACCCCCTAATTTACATATGACCCACCCCTTCCTGTAAAGGCCATGCCCTTGACTGTTTACGACTCGCCCTGTCATCTGTGAACCACAGACCACAAGTCTATCAGTGCCAATCAGTGTAGCCTCATCAGTTCCCACACATTCAGCCTCATCAGTGCCCATCTGTGCAGCCTTATCAGTGCCGCCTCATTACTGCCCATCAGTGCAGCCTCATTACTGACCACTTTATGGGGGTGCCAGACCGATTTGCCTCCTGGACTAAGACTGGCACTATATTAAAAGTGTAGTGCAAGCCAGCGGAGACCCTTTTCGTGCGGGAACTGGGAGGAGGCTGTTTTTTTTTGTGCAGGGTTCAGCTTTTTTGCTGCCCCCCTGCAAAGTGCCGCCCTAGGCCTGGGCCTTGTTGGCCTAGGCCAAGATACAGCACTGGTCTACAGACAAAAGTCTTCAGATAATCTGCACGTGTGGACGGGGCATACAGTAGGTGTGTTATTGGCTAGATTACCAGGTGAAAAACAGAGGGAAAAGCCCAAAAAAAGAAAAAAAAATGCAGGCACCACATCTAATGATTGGTAAACTGCAATATTTTACATTTTTAGTTTTGGTTTAATATCGCTTTAATGGTGAATTCATGCAGAGCTGCATTCGTTTGTGTCTTTTAGAACTATCTGCTGTTCAGCTTTGAACATATATTTATATCTTCACATTAATGTAAAACAAGTTATATATGAGCAAGAAAATCATATTTAAGTTTTATACCATGGGTGTCCAACCTTTTGGCTTTTCTGGGCCACATTGAGTGTAGAGAAATTTTCTCGGGCCGCATATAAAAAATATACTATAGTTAAGGTATACAAGTAATAAAACGCCACTGCGCCCGTCCCGTGCTGCAGCCCCCCCCCCCCCCCAGCACTAATTTATCACAACTAGAGGATGATCCCTTCCGAGGCAGCCTCTGCCTACAGTTAGTTGGAAGCCACTGTGGCCGTGCCCCCAACCTGAATTCCTTCTTCCCCATCAAAAAGAAAAAAAATTGTCAGGGGGCAGTGGGCCGCATTGCCTGGGGCTCTGGGCCGCATGCGGCCCCCGGGCCGCAGGTTGGACATGCCTGTTTTTTACAGAAACATCAACCGTTTATTTTTTGTCATTTCTAACCAGTGTATTATTTTAAAAGGAAAAAAGAGAATATTTGCATATTTTAAGAAACATTACAATGATAACTGTAGCTTAGGTATAAAAAAAAAAAAAAATCAGCATTAGATCAAAAATGATTTCCAGACAATTAGTAAACGATAATTACCATTCAGGAAATATGCTCATACACACCAAGTCAAGATTGAATCCACCCCTTTCACTCCTCAAACCTCCCTTTTGACTAAATAATGTGATAGAAGCCTTAAAGCGGTTGTATCCTAAAAAAAAAAATCAAAAAATAAAATAAACCCTGCAGAACAAAGGCATAATGAGCTAGTATGCATCGCATACTAGCTCATTATGAAATACTTACCTTAAAATGAAGCCCCGACACAGTCGCCCGGACACCAGTGAGGCAGCTGACATCTTCCCTTGGCGTCTCTTCCGAGTTCGGCTGCTCCAGCACTGTGAGTGGCCGGTGCTGCGATGACATCATGCGAGCGGGAGTTCACTTTCCTGGAAGGAGCCTGCCGGACCTTCAGAGCGCATGGGCCGCTGGTGGCAGCGGCTGCATGCAGGGCTAATATCTCCTAAACAGTGCAGGTTTAGGAGATATTAATTTTACCTACAGGTAAGACTTATTATAGGCTTACCTGTAGGTAAAAGTTAAAAAGCGGAGTATACTACCGCTTTAATGTCAAACAGAGAGTAAGAGGGAGGGGAGCCATATGCACGTTTTACAAGAAAAGTTATGATTTGAATATGTCAATCTACTGATCATTATGGCATGTCAGTTAAAGTAGAAGTTCACCCAAAACCTAACTAACTCTGAGGCTCCGTTCATGCCATGGCGTTCTGGATCGCGGGTGAAATCGCTACAATTCTGCCCGCGATCTCGAGCCGATGCAAAACGTGGGATGGGCTTGCGATCCCTGTTACTTTCAATGGCACACTAATTGCGGCGCGAGCAAGTGCATCCCGCATGTTTTTCAGGATTACGGGCAGAATCCCCACACGATCCAGAAGGCCATGGTGTGAATCAGGCCCGGACTGGCCATAGGGCAGACCGGGCATATGCCCGGTGGGCCGAGGCATCCGCTCTCAGTCAGTCACAGTCAGACAGACAGTATCACTCTGTCCAAAATGCCCAAATCATTCCAAATCATTCCAAAATGCCCGGGCCTATTTTTTGTCCCAGTCCGGGCCTGGTGTGAATGGAGCCTAAATTTACTGGCAGCCACATTCTAAAATGAATTTATCTAACCCTGTAATGAAGAAATCGCTATACGTACCTTTTCTGCAGCCAATCCGGTCAGGTCTCCAACGGCGGATGCTGTGTGTAAGAGAGAATCGACAATGACTGGGAAATGCCTGGGATGTGACAACACCCATAGTTAGGCCTCATGTACACAGGGTGTTTTTCCTGCAGTGTCAGGCATTTTTTTACAGCTTAAAAACACCTCTCTACAGTATGTTTTTCTATCTTTCCATGCACACTATGGCTTTTAGAAGCTTTTAGAGGCAGAGGCTTTTAGAGACAAGAAAAAAACCCACAGCCAGTGCATCCAGGAGCAGCGGAGTTTGGGTAGAAAAAATGCTTGACGCTGCTAAAAGCTGCTGGATGCTGCTAAAAGCGCATAAAAGCTTGTGCTTGAGCATTAAATCAATTCCATGGCTAGAATTAATTATTTATTCCAGCCGATTAAATTAATTAATGCTAAAAGCGCCTAAAAGCTAGTGCTTGAGCCTTGAATCAATTTCATGGCTAGAATAAATGATTTATTCTGGCTGATGAAATGAATTAAGAACTTGACACCTGTAAAAGCTCCTAAAAGCTTGGAAAAGCTTTAGACACTTTTACAAAAGTCAGGCTTTTTTTTCTGGCAAAATGCTGCTTCCAGGAGGAAAGACTTCTAGGAAAGTGTGCGAAACATCCCGTGTGCATGAGGCCTTACTATGGGGCTTCTGTTGTCGGCTGCCTCTCCTGCACACGCCTACACACGGAAGCTTCTCCTGACAGCTCAGCGTGGGACTGGACCAGAGCGTCTTCAGAACAGGTAAGTACAGCGATTTCTTCTTCACAGGGCTAGATAGATTTATTTTAGAATGTGGCTGGCAGTAGATTTAGAGTTCGTTAGGTTTTGGTGAACTTCTACTTTACGCACTTGACTACTGGACAATTTCACCTCCTTTCTGCCCAGGCAAATTTCCATCTTTCAGAGCAGAATGACACTTTCAATGACAATTGCATGGTCATGCTACACTGTACCCATATGAATTTGTTATAATTTTTTTCACACAAATCGAGCTTTCTTTTGGTGGTATTTAATCACCACTGGGTTTTTTATTTTTTGCTAAATAAACTAAAAAAGCGTGAAAATGTTGAAAACAAAAATCATTTTTCAAAGTTTGTTATAAAATTTCGCAAACAGGTAATTTTTCTCCTTCACTGATGTGCGCTGAATAGACTGCGCTAATGGGCACTGATGAGGCGGCACTGATGAGATGGCACAGGTGGGCGATGATGAGGGGGCACTAATGAGGAGGCACTGATGAGGCTGCACTGATAGGCGACACTCAAGGGCACTAATAGGTGGCACTGATAGGCGGCATTGATGGGCACTGGTAGGTGGCACTGATGGGCACTGATAGGTGACACTGATGAGAAGGTACTGATTAGCAGCACTGATTGGCAGTACAAATAAGCACTGATTGGCAGCACTGGTGGGCACTGTTGGGATAATTAATGCCCTGATTATCAGTGTAAATGTCCCTTTCACAAATTGGTTATCGGTTCTCCTCTCTTCTCCTCACGCTGTCAGCATGAGGAAAAGAATGCCAATAACCGGCTTGTGTTTACATCGTTATCAGCTGCGATTGGACACAGCTGATCCTGTGGTAAAGGGCTGCTGTAATTGGCCCTTTACCCTGATCTGTGATTAGCTGTGTCACAGCAATCATAGAGCATGTCACCCTCGCAGTTGATGCGATTACGAGAGGACATCATATGACGCTCTCCCAGAACCAGGGCTTTTTTTCTCCGCAAATAGGTACAGGAACTCCCCTTCTTCCAAGCCACCTTTTGTCTCCACCACCTACCCAACTCAGAGCACCGTTCCTTGGTTCCACCCCCTACTCGCCTCCCAGTACCCCTTTTAAAGAATACAGAGTATCATTTTGTGGTGTTAAGTAATTTGTATCAAATTTGTAAATGATACCAAGAAAAGCAGTAAAATAGATCCCCTGTAGCTAGCAACAATGAACACCCCCTCAACAGTGGATCTTTCCCAACAACCAGGGCCGTCGTTAACACAGGGCAAAAAGGGGCAGCTTCCCCGGCCCAGTCATTGTTGTGGGGCCCAAAGCGGCTGCCTCTTGGGCCCGCACTGCCTGCAAATAGTT
The DNA here is from genome assembly GCF_965119305.1 of Pelophylax lessonae. Taxonomy (NCBI): domain Eukaryota; kingdom Metazoa; phylum Chordata; class Amphibia; order Anura; family Ranidae; genus Pelophylax; species Pelophylax lessonae. The sequence goes on from NC_138770.1 coordinate 124,126,029, forward strand.
GATAAGTGCATTTGGGAGGGCCCAAGAAAATGTTTGCCCAGGGTCCAATCAATATTAAAGATGGCCCTGCCAACAACAATTATCCCACAGCGACATAAGATAGATCCCCTCCAGCAACAAGAGATTCCCCAGCAGCCAGCATCAATAGACCCTCCAGCACACCCACCCCAGCACCCCTTGCCATTACATACATTCAGTGCTGGAGGTGCCGGAACTGCGTTCCCCCACGTCCCCCCTGAAAAAAAACCCTGCCCAGAACTGGTCGGCTGGGCTGTAGTCGTCATTCGACTAGAGCGTGGTCGGCAAGTGGTTAAACTGGGCGTGTCCCCTACTTAAAGTGAAATTAAACCTTCAGTTTTTTAGGCACTTTCAGCAGCTGATTTATTCAGTTACTGAGTATGCAGCTTCTTTATCTTTTAATCCTTTCCTATGTTCCAGGTTAAGCTGGTGCCCTGACCACTGTCCAATGTTTCCTGGTTGGCTCCTTTCTCTTGAACCACCCTTGCATGCAGGGACTACAGATGTGTGTTGGCAGGAGTGGTTAGCTTGCCTACCGCTAGATGGCTCTGTTGCTCTTATAGTATGGGGAGGTAAAAGATGTACTTAGGTGTTAGCTCCCCTTTTAGGGAATTCCCAACCCCACCCCCCCCCCCCCAGTAATGTAATGGGTGGAGTTAGTGACCACATAAATTCCAGGGGTGGTGGAGCCCAGGGTAGATAGGGCATGAAATTAGATACCCCAGAGCTGCTAAGATGTTGTGTCCTGCAGTACTGATTTAAAGGACCCTGTGCAGGGCTGAAGCCCCAGGCGAGGTGGTACAGAACAAAGTAAAAACAATTATAGTCACCCTGTCTTCCCTGATCTTCTTATCCTGCATTGGGGTACATAAGGCCTAGGAAGCCTTGACAGAGCCCTCTGATGTGAGTAATGGAGGAAACCTAGGAATGAGTGTCCCATATTGGAAAATGCCTGGCTGACCAGGGCTATAGAAGGGCCAGTGAGAGAGAGACTTGTATACTAAAGAGGGCAGCTTGATCCTGTGCTGACTCTCAGCTATGGGTCCTGTGACAGGGTGAAGGAAGCTAATGCTGATTTAGTATGGATTTGGAAAGGGTCCCAAATTCTCTCAATGAGAGGAATGAAGATAAAGAGGGAAGAAGGCTTAAAAGAAGTACTTGCACTTGTGTACTTGCACTTTCCACTGAAGTGACTGATATAGAATATATAACCTTGCATGTGGCATCCTGTGCTGAGTATGCTCACCTTGCTAGTATGTCACTGTGATATTTCACCAATGATTTAGTAAAATATGGAAAATGCATTTCTGTGTAAAGGTAGCACTGTCCCCACAGGGCTTGCTGTGTGATGACCTCTTGGGCCTCCTCTGATTACCTGCAGACAGTCACTTAGGGACTGTTAACACATCCATCCTTACTCCCAGTTGCTTGTTATTTAATAACAAGTCCAGGGGTTTTGGTTTTTGGTATTTATTGTGGAACTTGGATGGAAGAAAGAAATAGTGGGATATTCCCACTTGAACTATTTACAGTTGATAAGGACAACTCTCACTTGGCCTCATCAGGTTACTTGTGGAAGCAGTCACGCTGCTTTAACCATACTGCCACTAGTATGGAAGGGGTTAAGTCTTCTTACTCTTTCCAGCAGCAGACTTGATGTAGCAACATTATCTTCAGGACACTCTCCAGCATCCCTTTGACTGACATCCTTCCACTGAGTCTTTTATCTGAAGGGGTGGCTCTCTCAGGACAGGCCCCATGACATAGATCTGTACTCACTGTAGGCAAAATTAGATCCTTTCCAGTGTCTCCCTTCCAGTCAGCTCTGCAAGACCTCCGGGTTCAGTTCCTCTTTAACTCTCTAACTCTCAGGCCCTCAGGTCGACTACCTAAGGCCACATGGCAACTTCTAGCCTTCCGGGACCCTGCTCTCCAGCTGAAATACCTCAAGCACATGTGCCCTTGACATTTTTACAGTATCCCAGCATGCACTGAGGCCTCAGGCCAGAAGAGTGGATGTCCTATCAATGAAAATCAGGGTGGGGACTTGCACAGTTTGCTGCAAACATCTGCCCAATCCTAGTCCCCCAAATATGTGTCACCATACACTGTACGCATCAATAGAAAAAAATTGCCCCATAGCCTAGGATTGTTCCACCCCTCCCACTCTGGTCTCCAGGCTGACTGGAGATTGCATTGTCCACTGTTAACTCTTTCCTGTGAAGTGCTGAAGTTTAGGACTAAGAGAGCAGGAGATTTTTAACAAATAGTTTGTGGATCATGTTTATTAATACTACCTGAAGAATTTTTTTTATTATATGCTCACGTTTGTGACAGGTTTACTTCTAGATGTAAAAAAAAAAAAAAGAGTGTTGGTAGCACTTAAATCATTTGAAGCAGTTGATGGTAATTCTATGTCTAGTACAGAATGATTTTAAACAAAATAAAAACAAAGGACATGTCCAGCAAATTATGAATATACCTCTCTAAAAAGTATTACCAATGAAGTGCTTTATTTGTAGAAAACTGCCTAATGTATGTTTAGTAACCTTATGTCAGGTTACCTGCACTGATTACATTAATATTCAGAAAATCATTAACACTGCTAACAATCTGATATTTTTAGAGAGAGGAAACTCTTCCTAGGAGGTGATCATTACGATGATGATAAGAACCCTTTTCCATCATATTAAGTATAAAAATTATTAAAAGGACAGTTGTATTTGAGCCAAATTGTGCTTGTTCTGAGCACAGGAAGGATGAAGGGAAAACAACAGCATGTACAAGCAAGATTGGAGCTATATGCATTTTGCAGTAATAAAAAAATGTACTTTATATTAAAGCGGAACTATGCCCATCAATTTAACAGTTTCAAAAACAGTTACATCCTGGCATGTGCCAGAAATGTAACTGTCACTGCTGTAGCACTGCTTGTACTTTCAACCAAACTGTCAAATCATCAAATGGCTGGTGTCATAACTCACATGTACAGCACCCTGGCAGGTGACGATCAGACAGAGGCCAAGATGGCAGCTTCCTTGGCTGAAAACGATAGGAGGGTTTAGTTCCACTTCAAGGCCTCATGCACAAAGGGCGTTAGAAAAAACGAGCTGCAAAGCCACTACCAATGCCAGAAAAAAGCTGTAAAAACTTGCTTTTAGTAGCTTTTTCTATTGGCGTTATTACACGTTTAGCCACGTTAGCTTTTAGCAGCGTTTCTTTGCCTCTATTCAAAATTAATGGTTGCCTATGAGAGCCGTCTTTGATCCGACTTTCAGCCCATTGATTTTAATAGAAGTCGCACCCAAGTCGAATCATGATGATCCAACTTGTGGTGAGACTTGTGCTCTGAGGATCTTGAAGGGGAACTCCATGCCAAAATAGCCCTTTTAGTCTGGTATGGATCTTGAAAGGTAACCCCATGCCAAAATGAAAACATCATCATGATCCACCTTGAATGTGACTTTCATTCAAATCAATGGGCTCCCATAAAGAACAATTGATTTTGAGATGTCAAAAAAAAAACCGCTTGGTGTGGCTTAACGCTGTATGCGGCCTTAAGCTGCATTTAACAGCCTTTAGCAGTGTCAGACATTTTTACAGCTGTAACGCCACTCCACAGAAGGAGCTGGCCCTGGGTTTTTTTTGCAGCTTGAAAACGCCTATGCCACTTACAGCTTCAAAACGTCTGTGTGTGTATGAGGCCATAGACTAACATAGAGGGGCATTTTTAAAGGAGTTGTTAAGGCAGAAGGTTTTTTTTATCTTAATTCATTCTGTGCATTAAGATAAAAAGTCTTCTGTGTGTAGCAGCCTCCCCAGCACCCCCTAATACTTACCTGAGCACCATCTCTCTCCAGCAAAGTCCCTCGGCGGTTCGGGACACTCCCTGCCGATTGGCTGAGACACAGCCGCAGACCCATTGGCTCCTGTTGCTGTCAATCAAAGTTAGTCAATCAGGAGAGAGAGGGGGCGGGGCTGAACAGCAGCTCTATGTCTGAATGGACACAGGGACCTGCAGCTCAGCTCGGGTCAGAAGAGGAAGATATGGGCAACTGCACAGAGGAGGTAAGTATAACATGTTTGTTATTTTTTTTTTTTAACCACTTTACAACCGGAGGATTTTGCTGTCTTCCGTCCAGGCCACTTTTTGCGATTCGGCGCTGTGCGACTTCAACTGACAATTGCGCGGTCGTGCGACGCCGTACCCAAACGAAATTTACGTCCTTTTTTTCCCACAAACAGAGCTTTCTTTTGGTGGTATTTGATCACCTGTGCGATTTTTACTTTTTGCGCTATAAACAAAAAAAGAGCGTTTATTTTGAAAAAATAACAATATTTTTCACATTTTTTTATATGAAATTCCCCCCAAAAAAGATGTAAAAACCAATTTTTTTAAAAATTTTTGGCCAATTTGTTTTATGCTACATATGTTTGGTAAAAAAAATCGCAATAAGCGTATTTTGATTGGTTTGCGCAAAAGTTATTGCGTTTACTAACAAAGGGAAAGATTTCTGTCATTTTTGGTGTTTTTTTTTAACGCGTAATGGCGGCGATCTGCGATTTTTTTTGCGGGACTGCGACATTGCGGCGGACAGACCGGACCCCTGACTGACATTTTTGACACTTTTGGGGGTACCAGTGACATTACTGCAGTAATCAGTGCTATATATATGCACTGTTACTGTAAAAATGACACTGGCAGGGAAGGGGTTAATTTTATTGGAGAGGGAGGGGTTAATGTATGCCTGGTGCTTACTGACGTGTAGGGGGGGAGGTGACTATGTGATTCATGGACAGATCGGATGTCCAGCTATGCTGAACAGTCCGATCTGTCACTCCCTGTCACTATGGAGATCCGCCCGCTGTGTTTACACACAGCGGGAGGATCTCCAGACTCGATCCCCGACGATCGGGTAAGAGCAGCGGCGATCGCCGCTGCTCCTCCCCTGGCCCGACTCCCGCTGTGAATGAAAACAGAGGGAGCGAGCCTCCGGCGGCGCGCAAGCGCCGCCCAGAAGGGGAGGAGTCCAGTCACGTTAATACTACGTGACTGGACGATAACGAACCACTCTGCCGCAGTAGTATTACTGTGAGCGGTTGCAGAGTGGTTAAAGACAAGACTTTACAATCCCTTTAAGCTACAAAAAAAAAATGTCTGACGCTCCTAAAATCGGCTGTAAAAATGCCCTGTGTGCATGAGGACTTAGTGTAAATGTGCTTTGAAAGAGTGCTTGCTTGTATCTCGGAACAGGAGAGAGGCAAATATTGTGTTCCGGGACTCATAGTTCTACATATGCAGAAGAAATTGCAGAATAGCTATGCTGGGACCAGGGCTGGACCATCCATAAACTGACCTTGGTGGATACTAAGGACCCAGCATTTTTTCAGGGGCCACCCAACCCTTCTACTAGCTTTATCATACAGTGCACTTTCCTAAACTGTCCCAAGCGGAATCCACTCCAGAAAGGCTGAAGCTAGAGGTGTCTGCACTGCATAGAGTGTAGATTAAAGTGTTTTTTTTTTTTTTTTAAGTAATAGTAAACCCAACTTTTATACTTTAGTCAATTAAAATTAATAATAAGCAATGTACATGGTGTTTTTTTTTCAATTTTTCTAACCTATGATATTCTAAAAAGAGCGATCTTCAATGCAATGACCTCACCAGCGCATGCACATTGTTTTCCTGATTTTACGGCATGCTCTCTGTGCCACTACCCCTTTCTGTAGTGTGCGGTGCCCATGTCATTCACTCTCAGCGGCATTGCATCCCAATCCCGTGATAGTACATGCCCAGTCATAACTTCCTCAAACAGCCCATATGACTTTCTACATCACTACGGGTGTAGACTCCAGAGCCGATCATGGGACAAGCAAAATGCTAGGATTCATTGCCCTAGGATTCATTGCCATAGTAATCCCTGAACAAAAATTAGGCTTGGCTAATACTCATTGCGCATGCGCGAGACTTCGAGCAGCACAGACGGAATGGGCGGAAGAAACCTCCAGCATAGAACAACAGTTAAAATGGCGCCAGCTTTGCCTGGGAAGCTGTGAAACAAAAATAAGCTGAAAAAAATTAGGAAAACATTGAGGGGAGTAATTCACAGGGTGGAATGAGAGATAAAGCTGTTTGTAATGGCTATACTGCTTTTAACATGCTTTGTGGATGAGTTTACTACCGCTTTAAATAGCAAACATGTCATACTTACCTGCTCTGTGCAAAAGTTTTGCACAAAACAGCCCCGATCCTCCTCTTCTCAGGTTGCCTGCCTACACTCTTGGCTCCTCCCGCTGCTGAGTGCCCCCATAGCAAGCTGCTTGCTCTAGGGGCACCAGTACGTGCTCACTCTCAAGCCCCCTCTGTGTGTCTATGAGAAAAACGGAGCACAGCACGGCGCCACTCCCACTCCATCTGCATGGGCTGTGATTGACAGCTGCGAGAGTCAATGGCTCCCGCTGCTGAGTCTCAGCCAAAAAGAAGGCAGAGACCCCAGAGAGCTTCTAATCTCGTGCACATTTCTGGATTGGGATTGTGCTCAGGTACGTACAGTAAAAGGGGATGCTCACTGGCCATTTTTTTACCTTCAAGCATTTAATGCATACAAGTAAAAAAACTTTCAGCCTTTAGAACCACTTTATGACAAGGAGCTGGATTGCCACTGACCTGTCTTTAGTAGGGTTAATTCAAGTGATTTTGATGAGAAATTTCCAATTTTACCAAAGCAGAATCTGTAAACTACATTCACTGAGCTGCTTTGGGGAAATTTGCATGAAAAACTGAAACAAATTTTTTTTTTTTTTTTTTTTTTAGAGCATTTGTCCACGCCATGTCTGTTTTGTTTTTCTGCATGCCATTTTTCTGCACAACACCATAGAAAGCAATAATTCTCTGTGTGCCATATTGACACCATACCATGTATGGGGGTGGGCAGAGAAACACAGCTCAACGGACATGGTGTGAACAAGCCTTTATTTTAGAGGGTGTTTTTTGCGGGGTTGTATATTTAGGATAAATTAGAGTATTTATTTATGTAAAATAATGTGGGTAATGTTGGCACAAGTACAGGTTTAGGTTAGTTAAGAGGTGATTCTGCAATCCTTGGGAGCCATTTAAAGCCTACTACACCGATAAAAACAACCAAAAATCACCTTAGAATCACCCTCCCCATTGGCTTCAATTCATTTCCTAACTTCACTGAAATCTTCAGTTTTTTTTTAAATTTCTGTTTATTAAAAGTTTTATAGTTGAAACAAAACAACTAACACAACACAGTGCCACGCAGGGCATACACATAGAAAACAATGACAACAGGTCACCCATACCCCTCCCCCACCACCCCAGGCTCCACCCAGCAGGCCCATCATCCTGACAAAAGCCCCTCAAGGAGGCTGGAAAAATCCCCAATGCCGTCTCAACACAGTAGCAGCAGGTCTATAGTGCGAACATACAACAGAAGCACGAGCGAAGAACAGATATCAGCATCAGTCCTTATGCATAAAAAAGATAATCAAGTGATAAAGTAGATAAGGAGAAAATTACATTGTCAGCGCAGCCGACAGGCGACACAAGCATGCAGCAAAACTCACCCCCGTCCACCCCAGCTCACATTAACATTAGGACCCTGAAGTCTGCTCAGCAGAGGTCGAGGCCGGAGAATCTATCCACGGCTTCCATACTTTCTCAAACTTGCGAGGACAGCCCCTGCTGAGATACGTAGCCTTATAGAGTAGAGTCACCTTATTCACCAGACCTTTCCAAAAAAGGAGGGTGGGGGCCAGCGGGTTCTTCTAGTGCAGGAGCAGGGCCTTACGGGCATAAAAGAGGAGCAGGCTGACCAGCGTGCGAAGGGCCCTCACAGGGGCCAAGCCATCAACCAACCCCAATAGACAGACCTCAATAGAAGTAGGACTTGGAATCTTAACCACCTCCGTGATGCAGGCCAGCACAGCAGTCCAATAATCCTGAACTACCGGGCAATGCCAAAAGATATGCCCAAAATCCGCCGGAGAGTAGGAGCAACGCCAGCACTCCACAGAGGATTCCGGATATATACGGGCAAATCTTGCTGGTGTCACCCAGCGTCTTGATCCCCCTAGACGCCCAAAGAACAGGATCAGGAATCGAGGCAAAATGAGAAAACTTAGGATTCCACACTCCAGTCGCTCCAGGCTTCATCAGCACCCGCATATGTTCCCAGGCCTTGATGGTGGAACGCATCGCACCCGTCAGAGGAAAGTAAGCCCTTGAACCTCGATGCAAGAGAAGACGAAGGCTCTCATAGGAGCCCAAAACAGTCGCCTCCAGCACTGTGGCAGAATCCCCATCCTCCCCGCGAAGCCACCGACGTGCAAACACTCCCTGTCTGGCCAAAAAATATTTGTATAGATCGGGTAATGCAAGGCCCCCCTGACCCCATGGCTCCTGGATCACCTGAACGCCAATCCTAGGAGGGGAACTACCCCAGACAAAGGATCCAATCAGGCCATGCACCCTACGGAAAAAACGAGCGTGGGACCCATACTGGGGAGTTCCTTAAGATAGTACAGAAAAGAAAGACAGGGAGAAGTTTCATCTTCACTAAATTGATGCGCCCCAAAACCGATAACGGTAGGTCTCTCCACACCTCCGCCCTGCGCTTAAAGACGTCCAGCAAAGGTAACAGATTAAGACTGAGATAATCCGCCACACTAGCCGACACCCTGACCCCCAGGTAGGTGAATTCAGAAACCCATTTTAGTGGCAACATACCATCGGCTGCAGCAGGAGTGCCCGGATCTATTGGTAGTATGGTAGATTTGTCCCAATTAACCCTAAGACCAGAGAACTTGGTGAAGGTAAATCTTCAGTTTTTTAACCTAATGCTGGCTGACATCATTAATAATCAATGTTACCACCAATGCTCTTCCTTACTCCTGATGAAAAGCTTTGCTTCTGCTTATGATGCTGCCAAATTTTATTTTGGATAGAGCAAAGGAGGGTTCAAACCCTTGTCAGATTTTTTTTTTTTTGCCATCTTTGTCCTATTGCAGAGATTTCCGTTCACTTCCTATCCCACAGCCAAACAGGAAGTGAGAGGAAATTCCTGCAAATTAGGGGTATTCCTTGGGGACCCTCAGGTAACCAGAACCACTGTCCCCATTGAAAGATTTCCCCGCTATTACTTTTCTGTTCTGGGGACCACCCAAAATTTGGGATTTTTCTTATACTTTCACTTTCAATGATGATGATAAACAGGACAAATAAAGAGGGGGAATCTCTCTACTGAGGGCACAGACAATGGTAAAAGCTATCAGCTGTCCTAATCCCTCCCCACTCTATGCAAAACTGAAAAAACAGAGCTTTCTTTTGGTAGTATTTGATCACCTGTGCGATTTTTACTTTTTGCGCTATAAACAAAAAAATAGCGTAAATTTTGAAAAAATAACAATATTTTTCACATTTTTTTATATGAAATTCCACCCCCAAAAAAATGTAAAAATCAACATTTTTTACATTTTTGGCCAATTTGTTTTCTGCTACCTATGTTTGGTAAAAAAAAAAAATCACAATAAGCGTATTTTGATTGGTTTGCGCAAAAGTTATTGCGTTTACTAACTAAGGGAAAGATTTCTGTCATTTTTGGTGTTTTTTTTTTTTAACGAGTAATGGCGGCGATCTGCGATTTTTTTGCGGGATTGCGACATTGCGGCGGACAGATCTGACCCTTGACTGACATTTTTGACACTTTTGGGGGTACCAGTGACATTATTACAGTAATCAGTGCTATATATATGCACTGTTACTGTAAAAATGACACTGGCAGGGAAGGGGTTAATTTTATTGGAGAGGGAGGGGTTAATGTATGCCTGGTGCTTACTAACGTGTGTGGGGGGGAGGTGACTGAGTGACACAGGGACAGATCGCAGGTTCAGCTATGCTGAACCCTGCAATCTGTCACTGTCTGTCACTTAGGAGATCCGCCCGCTTTGTTTACACAAGCGGGTGGATCTCCAAACTCGATTCCCCGACGATCGGGGAAGAGCGGCGGTGATCACTGTGACCGAATACAGTGGGAGCGAGCCTCCGGCGAGAAAGGGGAGTGTCTGGCGACATAGGTCTACGTCGCCAGACGATAACGAACCACTTTGCTGCAGTAGAGCTCTAGTGAGCAGTCGGCAAGTGGTTAAAGATAAATTTCAGGGAGTCTAAAAATGTTCCCTTCTATTGGGGCTGGGCCTGCACTGCAAGGGTCCACTGCTCGTTTCTGTCTAGGGGGTTTGGAAAACAAGATTTTCTTGCCTTAACCTCTGCACTGACAAACCAGTCCCCACAGCTTCTTCTTCCCCATGCTCTAGTGGTCAAAGGTTCTGTGATGTCATTTAGACCAATGTAGGATTCACAGCCCTACATGGAATGTAAGGATGCCAAGGGACATCCTCCTCCAGAGCATTGGGGAGCGCCGTCTGCCGGGGGAGCAGAGGATCAGATAATGAAAAGAGCGTTTACTGTCCTCCTCAGACTAAACAAGCAAATAAGCAGAAAGACAAAAGATGTATACCGCTCCAAAGTTATCTGCAGGTGTGGAGTATAACAACACTACTTGTGGCAACCACCCAGGGTGCCTGCTGAGGTCCGCAACCCAGAACGTCCATGTAACAGAGAGAGAGATGCGGCACATCCAGAGTAGTAAAGAAGTCTTTGGTTTATTGGTATTCCATACTCACAGGCTTAAAACATGACACACAGGAGAACCACAATGTCCAGCAGACGCGTTTCACACAAAGTGCTTATTCATTGCTTTGACCAATGAATAAGCACTTTGTAAACGCGTCTGCTGAACATTGTGGTTCTCCTGTGTGTCATGTTTTAAGCCTGTGAGTATGGAATACCAATAAACCAAAGACTTCTTTACTACTCTGGATGCACCGCATCTCTCTCTCTCTGTAAACAGGCAAATAACCCTTGCAGAATTTTTAGGTGGAATTGGGCTTTAAATGTTAGTGGACTACATGGGAGGGGGAGAGCAGAATATGAAATAGGTCACACAAAATGAATTTAACGTACGTATAAGGGTGGAATTGACTGTAGGTAGCAGCTTAACAGAAACCACACAGGTCCATTCTTTGTTATACGGCAGCAATTTTGAACTGAACCCCTCATGTCCTGTCATTGTAACCATATACTGTAGTTAGTGAAAGGAAATCTCTCCAACGTCACATACCTAAATCAAAACGGCAAAGGTTCTAATCTAAACCCTACCCATTCTATTCAAGAGACCAACAATGCTATTCCTCAAATAGAACTTTGATTTCAGTTTACTGTATAGTCTACATTTGAAGTATCACCAAAAATGTTACGTTTTTCAAGAGGGAATAAATCAGGAATTGATTGAGTGGCTATTTTCTCATTCTATTTTGTTTGAAAAAAAAAAAAAAGAACATTTTTTCTCTTCTCTTCGAGAGCATCTGGGACTCTCATGTGTTCAATAAGCAGGAATGCGAAACCTGTTCTCTATTTATGACTACGGTATATTTATTTTTTATCTGTTATAACGTTGGTGCCTACGTGGATAAGAAGAGGACTGCACAATATAAAGGAGCCTACACACCACTTCCAACGGATATTTCTGCTTTTATTGAAAATTATATAGACATTTAAAGAGGAACTAAAGACACCAACAACAAAACTGTGAACAGGCAGGCCCTTTATTACAGAAGACATATGCAATGTCATTCCATGCTGGCCAATGCAGCCCAGGGCTCGGAAGAAGCTGGTGGAAGATGTTGGCACGGCTGAGGGACTTTGGACTGTTGAAGAAAAGGTAAGTAATTTGGACTTTAGTTCCACTTTATCTGGTCCTCTTTGCTTTGTACTGTGGGAGAAATTTGTATTGCCAGTGATGTGAGATTACTGCTTTTAGTTTAATTGTAAAGCAGTGTTTCTCCCCCTTTTTTCAGTCAAGGCACCCTTTAAAATGATACACAATCTGAAGGCACCCTTTAAAAGTATGGACAGTTTTGAGGCACCCCATTCTAAAACTATTCCAATAGCTTTACAAAATGCAGTAATATCCACACGTAGGACACCCAACGTTAGAAGTGATTTATTCCTCCAAAGCAATTACACTTTTGCACACGGGTATTGACTAGTATTCCATTGTTTCTCTTCTCCCTTATTTTTTTTTTTCATCAGTTAGCTAATACCACCCCAGTGCTGAGGGAGAAGATGACATCATTGGTTCTTAGGATGCCAGTGTCTAAAAGGCAGGCTTGATCCACCTGCTGCCCTCTATACAATTTTTGCTCATTTTTTAGGCATTTTGCAAAGACACCCCTGAAGAAACCTCAAGGCACCATATGATGCCTGGGCACTCTGGTTGAAAATGGCTGTTTTAAAGTGTGATATGATTACATGTCACACACACAATGACGTCTATAATACAATAACTTAAAAAAGTATTCAAACCCCTTGAAATTTTCCACATTTCGTTACATGTTACAACCAAAAAAGTAAAATAATTTTACTGGGATTTTAAGTGATGTACCAACACAAAGTGGCACATAATTGTGAAGTGGAAGGAAAATGATAAATGGTTATCAAAATTTTTTACAAATAACTATGTGAAAAGTGTGGCGTGCATTTGTATTCAGACCCACTGAGTCAATACTTTGTAGAACCACCTTTCACTGCAATTACAGCTGCAAGTCTTTTTGGGGATGTCTCTACCAGCTTTGCACATCTAGAGAGTGACATTTTTCCCTTTCTTCTTTGCAAGATAGCTCAAGCTCTGTCAGATTGGATGGAGAGCATCTGTGAACAGCGATTTTCAAGTCTTGCTACAGATTCTCAATTGGATTTAAGTCTGGACTTTGACTGGGCTGTATATGCTTTGATCTAAACCATTCCATTGTAGCTCTGGCTGTATGTTTAGGGTCATTGTCCTGCTGGAAGGTGAACCTCCGCCCCAGTCTGCTTAGAAAGTATTAACTAGTGTTAGGCTTTAATTTGCTTGTCACCAACTGGATGTCCATCCAAAATGACATGTCCATCTAAGACTGCCTTGTCCACTGGGTGACAACTATGTAGTGACTTCACTGCAGAAAGAATAGTGTTGTCACCCTAATAAAGAATCTGCTAACAGGATAAACAGGTAATCGCTTTGAATTACAGAGAGTACTCAGATAAACAATAAATGCTGTCTTATTATGGTTCGGATAATATATTAATTTTTTTTCCTTCTGAGTGCAGTTCTATTTTAATGTACCTATATATCACTTTTGTATTATGTATGCATTAATGTACCCCCCTAGGTTAAATAGTAATGACATTAGGATTCACCAAGGAGTTCAGCGATCATATAAATGCATAAGGCTTCAGGCTGAATATATTTATAAAGGTCACAAAGCTCCAAGGTGAATCTTAATATCTTTAATAATTTATTGAAGGGAGTATGTTATTCTGTATACAAAACTACCATTTATGGAGACTGATAGACATTAGCAGACAGATAAAGATTATGACAATCAACATTCATTGTACAGTAGTTGGTGATCAAACAGTCATTTAGCTGATGAAGCATAAACAGACGTCCCCGGGTGGACTGCTTAGAGGAAGTCTCCATCTATGATACCAGAAGCCACGGACACCTCACTGAAAACTTCATCTAACAGCAATTCAACGTCTACAGTACTAGCTGTGTGGATGGTCAGGATTTTAAATAGAACTCTGTAAGATGTGTCAGAAAATGTCTCTAATGGCAAAATATACAGCAATGAAAACTATTTTCTTTAGTAGAATTCCATCTATTGCTCTTCCAATATTTCTTATGCATTTCCAATCCGTACAACCGTCTTTAAGGCTGAATTCCAACTTTATTTTGACTAGAACAGAATGGAATGATCAATCCCAGCATAGATCATACCTCTGTACCATGTTGCACTGTTGCAGATCCCCTTATTTCTGGGTTTAGTTGTGGCTTTGTATCACGTGACACTCTGTATATCCTGCTGATAGACTCTGTCCCTTCCACAGCCACTTCCTGCAGCAGTCTATAACATTCCCCTTTGTAGTCTTTCAGACTCTGCAAATCATGTAACTTCCTTCACAACTCTGATGGTGGGCAGGATGGAATACATCCAAGTGAGCATTTAATCCCGCCCAGTGACACCTACAGGAATAGTCCAAACCCTTCTAAGTCGATGGGACTAAGGAGGTTTCACAGATCACAGCATTATTCAAGGAGGATACTGCTTCATATAATATACATAGTCTATTATGAAAGCTAGCTGTGGTGCTGCTTGGCAGGATTAATGGATCACAATTAGAATTAAATCCTGCCCAGTTAAATATGATGACCAGTGTGAATAGGGAGAGCCCCACCCCTCAGATCCTGCCCTCCCAGAGCCCTGCTCTCTGTGAAGATATTAATTTACATATGAAGGAAAAACCTTCATAATACCCTCCCATAGCCCTTCCTCTGTAGTCTTGCAATAAGCCATTATTCTTTGGCATGCTGCAAGACAGGAATGACACAGGAGGAGGTATACCACATTGACACCTTTCACTACCCACACGAAGGCCCAGAAACACCCATATTAACTCTAGGACCCCCCCACATCCCAGAACTGGTACAAGTGCTCACATAGCCTGCCCTAAAACTACAGAAGCTCAAAGGATCATGGGACATGTAGTATCAGGACTGGAAAAGAAAGGAAACAGGAAGTCAGAGAAATTGAAATTCATCCAGGAGGAGGAATGACATCACAGACACAAAAACCTATGTTTTACAGCTAAAGGAGGTACGTTACACACAAACTGGCAGCAGGGTTGTGATTCATATACATACACAATACATCTGTTGTTTTGGGAGGAAAAGCTGGGGTTCTTCTTTCAGTTCCTTCCTTCTCACCAATGGCCACCAATTTCTCAACAAGTATTTTTCCAGACCCTCTAGTTTTACCACCTTGCCCTCTCTCCCTTTATTATTCCCTTATGATCTCTTCTGTCGCCACTCTCCCTCCTGGCCTTGGCTTGTTTACTTACCACCCACCCTCTTTACAGACATGATATCCCAGGTGCCAGCTTAAAGTATAACTAAAGGCAAAACTTTTTTCTTAGTTTTGGATAGAGTGGAGAGGGATTAGAACACCTGTCAGTTTTTATTCCTGTCTTTGCACCGTTAGGGAGATTTACCCTCTCTATTTGTCCTGTTTACCGTTATCATTAAAATTGAAAGTACAATGAAATCCTAAATTTTGGGTTGTCCCCAGAAAAGTAATAGAGGAAAAATCTTCCAATAGGGACTTCTAGTGACCTGGGGGTCCAAAAGAGATTCCTCCTAATATGAGGGGATTTCACCTCACTTCCTGTTTTGGCTACGTCACTGGAAGTAAATGTAAATCTCTGCAATGGGACACAGGTGGCAAAAATAACCTTACAGGGCTAGGTCACTGTAAGTAAATGTAAATCTCTGCAATGGGACACAGATGGCAAAAAAAAAAAAACCTTACAGGGGCTATGTCACTGGAAGTAAATGTAAATCCCTGCAATGGGACACAGATGGCAAAAAAAAAAAAACCTTACAGGGGGTATGTCACTGGAAGTAAATGTAAATCCCTGCAATGGGACACAAATGGCAAAAATAAAATGTACAGGGGTTATGACCCTCCCTTGCCCTATCCAAAATGAAAAAAAAAGGTTTGCCTATAGTTCTACTTTAAGTTCAAACACGGTTTTCAGCAATACCATCCTAAAGAAGTTAGTACCACTTACACTACAACTGTTTATAAAAGTGTATGTATTTTATTTATTTATCAGTTATTTCTATAGCACCAACAATTTACACAGTGCTTTACATATTGTACATTCACATCCAGAGATGTATAGTAACGAAGTAGAACTACTTAAGTACTGTACTTAAGTACCAAAATGCGGTATCTGTACTTTCCTAGAGTAGAATTTTTTTCTCCTACTTCTACTTTTACTTCACTACATTTTTTCGATGATTTCGATACTTCTACTCAAGTATTTATTTTTTGTGCTGCATAGTTACTCGTTACTTTTAAAAAAAATTACCACTGCCAGAACAGTAGATGGCAGGTTACATAAAGCTCAAAAAAATGTGTATAATGTCATTTGTAAATCAGCGCATACGAAAATAAAGGCTGTGTATAATAAAAGCTGCTATACCAAATCTTTCCAATAAAAAGAAAATATGAAACAAACAAATAAATGGTGCTACAGCGCTTAAAGTGCATCAAGAAACTACTAACAAACACAACTTGGCTGTGCGAATAAAGTGCCTGTGCAATCGATATATCATTGTTGCCCCCAGTGCCCTGCCCACACTCCACACAGTATCAAAAATAAAGTGACATGAATGTGCTAAAGCCTAAATGCAGTGAAAATAATTATTCCCACAATGTAACAGTAAATTCAATTCATATAAAATATGGCAATAAATCACAATAAAATAAGTTATGAAATAAGTTAGGTCAGGTGCGTGCAACAAGTTGAAGTGTGTAAACCTATCTATAACGAAAAGTCCATAAATGAATTCCAGTGTGCAAATCTAAAGTGTCACTTCACTTGTCAGATGCTTCCACCTCCTTCAGTGCTCGAGTGACCGACCAACACACTTAATGGTGGTGGCACTGGTGGATAGCGTCTGGGTGGCACTGTGGCACTGGCACTGACTGCACTGGTTCAAAAAGCCATATATATTTAATTATTTCAATTCTCAATCTCATAGGTCCTCTCCTCATAAGATATTAATAACTTAAGATTAGGTGATGAACTTCTTGGCGGCCCTGGCAGGATGACGGGGACACCCGCCACTTCTGGAGCCGAGCCGCTGTGATTCCCCAACATGTGACAAAGTGACAGCCAGGAGATCTAGTGGCTAGTAGTGCTCAACAATATCGCTTTTATATATAAAAATGAAATAAAATATACTGACTCACAATTTAGTAGTAGTAGTAGGTAGCGTGTAGCAGTAGGCAGCACAACTCAATTCAATCAATCCCACAGCCTCGCTCGCGCCGCGGCCCGCGGAATCACTGTCATGATCATCAAGTTAAGACCGCACTGGAGGAGCCGTGCTGCCGTCTTCCCGCTCGAGGTCTCCGCCTCTAACCGTTTTGTGTGTCACTCAGACTCCACCCCTTAGGGCCCTTACTGAGAGGAGTTGTGACACAGGCGGCGGGACGCGGGAGCAGGACTCGGAGCATTTTCTTCGTTATCTCATCTTCTTCTCTATGAGGTGAGTGAGGTGGACCGTGGAGAGGGCCTAATCCTTGCCATGGCAATTGTGCCATTTGAGAATCAAATAATCAATATAAAATATTAATATATTATATACACACGGGTCATGGGTGGCTTTTTTGAACCAAGAAGAGTGAGACTGACGGCTATGATGATTATCCGACCATCCATGGTCCATGGACCATAAGTGTTGTGTTGTGGTGGTGCCTGTGCTTCCTGCGGCCTGCCTCTGCCTGTGCGGCTGTGCCTGCACTGCAGTGGACACTGGCAGTGGCACTTGACTTGAGCAAAGCAAATGAGCACTACTAGTGTGAAGGACAGGTGGTGGAAGCATGTTCTGACAAGTTCTTATAATGAAAAAAAATTATAGACAGCTTTTTGAACCAGTGCAGTGCCAGTGCTACTAAGGTGAGAGGCAGAGAGAGAGGCTATCCAGTCCACCACTTTACTTGAGCAGATCACAGAAGAAAGGCGGAAGCATCTGACAGCAAGTGACAAGCACTTCTTAGATTGCACACTGGAATTCAGTTATGGACTTTTCCTTATAAAGTTTAGTTTACACACTTAAACTTGCACCTAACTTATTCACAATCACAACTTATTTTATTGTGGTATTGTCATATATATTTTATATGAATTACATTTACATTGTGGGATTAATTTGCACTGCATTTAGCACAGACATGTCACTTTATTTTTGATACTGTGGGCGATGATTTTGAATACAAGAAGAATATATATATATATATATATATATATATATATATATATATAATTGCAGGCACTTTATTAGCATTTTTAGCACAGCCACTTTGTTAGTAGTTTTTGATGCATTTTTCACTTTAAGCGTTGTAGGTTTGATGAAGCTGGCCTGGCACATCATCATCAATTGAGCAAATCAAATCAAACCGCGATTAAGAAGACTGCGCATGCTCCTGTTCTGCCTTTTGATCAGCTGAAAAGATGGACGAACCAAAAACACCACCTTCCACCCCTGGCCCTTCAACTTCAAGTGATCTGCCTGGCTGTGAGAGTGAGGAAGCTCAGGAAGGAGACCACCCCTGGCTTTAAAAGGTGGATGCTTTAAAAGGGGAAGGGAGAGACATACTTTATCTGTTTTTTGTTTACAAAAAGTTACAGCCTAAGGAATTGTGATTGTCCTTTAGGTTAATCATTTGAATAAATCATTTGAAATAATAAAAAACAATATGATGTTCAAACTTTTGACTTCTTTCTTTAATAACTACATAACACAGTACTTGTACTTCTACTTTCAGTACTTGAGTAGAAATTTTTTTTCAAAACTACTGGTACTTTTTACTTTTAGTACTTAAGTAGCAAATTTTTTGAAAAAACTACTTGCAATACTTAAGTAAAAAAAATGTTGAATACTTTAGTACTTCTACTTAAGTAACTTTTTCTGCGAGCACTTCCACTTCTACTCAAGTCACTTTTTGATCGAGCACTTGTACTTTTACTTAAGTAGAAATTTTGAATACTTTATACAAGTCTGTTCACATCAATACCTGAGCTTACTACCTAGGGTTCCTATCTCTCATGCATACATACACATACTAGGGCCAATGTAGACAGGGGCCAAATAACCTACCAGCATGTCTTCGGAGGGTGGGAGGAAACTGGAATACCCAGGGGAAACCCATGCAAGAACAGTGAGAACATGAAAACTTCATGCACATAGTGTCCTAGTTGTTATTCAAAGCAGAGACCTTAGTACTGCAAGACAAAAGAGCCACCCACTAAGCCAGTCCTTCTCAACCTTTTCAAAGAGGAAAACCTTGAATTAACTTTCCAGTCCCAGGGAACCCCTGCTAAAATTACTATATCTGCAACTCATGATACATTAGTGTGATGGTCAGTGGGAAGAATGCTCCTTACACTTGTGGTCATTGGGAAGAATTACCTTCTTACAGGTAGCTAAAAAGATCAATGGTGTCAGTGGAAACCTATCTGAGAAGCAGAAATTGCAGATTGCTCAAGGAACCCCTAGTAACCTCTGGAGGAACCTTAAGGTTCCATGGAACCTTGGTTTGGAAACCCCGCACTAAGCCATAAGTAAAGCCAAATCGTTTTAGTTTTTTTTTTTTTTGTTTAGTTGTAAATAGGGTTTGGTTTTTTTTTTTTTTTTTTGTGTCCCGCAACGGTTATTTCCCTTTACATCCTGCCCTAGAGACACAGCAGTAAGTGCCGGTTCACACTGTTCCGACTTGTCAGGCGACTTGGTCGCCTGACAAGTAGCGGTCCATGCTGTGCAATGGTTCCCATTCTAATAGGAGCAACTCAAGTCGTTCCAACTTAGAAAAGGTTCCTGCACCTTATTTTTGCAAAGTCGGAGCGACTTGCGTTGACTTCCATTATGTGAAGTCGTTGCAAGCCGCGCCGAAGTCGCGTTGCACGGGAGACGGCATTAGTCGCCCGAAGTCGTGTCTGATCAGTGTGAACCGACACTAACTATGTAAAGATAATGGTAACTGTAAAAGAAAGTATCTATTCTAAGTGAGGGAGCATTCTCTCTTTGACAGTATCCCCTGTTCTGGTGATAACTATAGGTTTCCTATATTTTTTTATGCCAGGTTAACATTCAATATAGATGAAAATATGAATAAAATACAGCAACTATTCTGTACGTATAAAATGTTATAACCAGTACTTAAAAGGTTGTTGCTTTCTCCATTAGACAATGAATGCTTCTCGAGGTTTTCATCAAAAAGCAAAAGTCCCCAGAGACAGGAGAAAAAGTCATGGCAAGTTCAGAGGTGCAGCTATTGTGACAAGAGGGGGTGGATCTGTTGTTCCTTACGGAGAACCGTCGGCCTGTCTTACAGCACCGTTCTTTGACTAATATAGGCGCGTGGCATCGATAACGCTGTCTCGAATCTCCGCGCTTTAATTATTTATTTTATCAAAGAGATGACACATCTAGGCAGTTTCCCTGGTTGCAAAAAGGAAAAGTGCTGGTTACATTCTGTCTCTCTTCCTGGGCTCAAGTCCATTATGTTTATGGATCACTATTGACATGCTGACATTTGTCACTGCCTTTCAAATCTATTCATTTGTGTTCTTTATCTGTGAAATGTCTTGAGCGTTTATCTGTAAATGCTTAATGGGAAAGACTGAACTTTGTAGCCAATGAAAAGATCTTGCACATAAAAGAAGCAGTGCGAAAAAAATAACATGACATTTTTAAAGAGCCAGTGCCGTCAAAACTCATCTTTTAGTGGTGGTAGAGGCTGATATAGAACTGGTAAAGTAAATATTCGGATGCTCTGGGTGTCCCGGAAATGTTTTAATTCTATCATAAAACATTACCCAAATGTAGTGAAACATTTGTCAGAACGCATAAATCTAAAGACTCTTTCAGAGTACCAGAGTACAGATCAAGATTTTGGATATTCAGATTGGACACTCGCATTCCTAAGTGAATACATTTCAAATAGGATTTGACACATTATTAAGAATAGGGATAAAAAATAAAGGAAGAAATTGCACTCTGAGGTCTTTACAGCAGCTGACACATCAATTCACACAGATTTGATTTAACTTAAATACAAAAAATAGTGCAACGCTTGGTGTAGACTGAAGCTAGCCCCAGACAACATTAGTTATGACGAAACGCGTCAGTTGAACGTGTAGTCGTGGTGCGATTGGGCTTTTCTATCCTGGAAGTGATCCCCCTGTTTCCCCAGGATGATTGCTATGTCTAAGCGTTTGTTACTTTTGGGCATGTGAGTGTTACTCTTGTTTTCTAATACCCTTTAAGGGGGAATTACCAGGGTGAGTGCAGTACCTGTTTGGGGCACGGGTATAAGCACTATCTACACCCCCATTATAACCGGCATTATTTGCTGATCATAACTGCCATTCACATTGGGCTAGAGCACTGGCAGCACCTTATCACCATTTTATCACTAATTTACCCCCTTCTGGGGTATATTTATATATAATTTATATTTTATCCACAATTCCTCTGAATAATATTTGCACTCCCAGAGCCTCCATACAGAGGCTTCACAGCACCTAAAAATCTTCACCTTCATAAGTTCTTATTGCACTAATCAAGCACAACCTTTTTTTCAATAATAAAGCTTATTTAATACACTGGTACAGTAATTTATTTGCACTATGTATTCAGCACTTTATTTTTATTTTCAGATTATTTGCACGCTACTTTAACCCCAAACAACACAGTGCACTTTCATTTCACTATATTTGTATGCCATACCTGTATACATATTGAGCATGTAAGTGTATGATTTGGATTCATTTCCAGTGGTTTCAAATTGCACAAGTATTTATATGAACATAGCACGTTTTAATTGGTCTAAAAAGGGCAGCGCCATATACCAACAACACCCCTTACTTACTTAATTGTGGGATTGCTTTTTAACTCTTTAATCCCACATCCTCCTCATCTCAGCCTCATCCTGTCTCTAGTAGATTAACTCCTCACCCCCCCCCTTATCCTTCACATCTGAACATTAACCCCTTTATTTCCATCCTCCTACTGTTTGTGACCTAGATATTAACCCTGTCACTTCCTCCTTCCTCTGTGTATGACCTACGATTCTGCTGTACTTCAGTAGTGACGTTTCCAAAAACTTGTGGCAAAAAATTAAATCACCGTGAAGTGTCTGATGTTTGTACTGTCCTGTAATTTTTATTTTCTGTTTTACAACTATAACACAAAGTAAGAAAAATGTTTTCTTTCAAAATGTTTGATCTTTTTTTCTCTTTATATTATAAAAATAAAAAGTAATGGTTTTTAAAACTCACCAAAAGAAAGTTCTGTCTGTCTAAAGGATATACAATTAATTAGGGTAAAGTCTTGCATGTGGAGTAGTTGTCAGCCAAACTATCCTAGCACTAGAAAATGGCCTGGTAATGAAGGAGTACCGTATTTTTCGCCGTATAAGACACACCGTCATATAAGACGCACCCAATTTTAAAGGAGGAAAATCTAGAAAAAAAAGATTCTTAACCAAATACTGCAGTAAAATATTTTATATTAACAGGTGATGGTATAGGCATGGCATAGGCATGGTACAGGCATGGCACAGGTGTGGGTACAGGCATGGCACAGGTGAGGCTACAGGCATGGCACAGGTGAGGCTACAGGCATGGCACAGGTGAGGGTATAGGCATGGCACAGGTGAGGGTATAGGCATGGCACAGGTGGTGGTATAGGCATGGCACAGGTGGTGGTTTAGGCATGGCACAGGTGGTGGTTTAGGCTTGGCACTGGTGGTGGTTTAGGCATGGCACAGGTGGTGGTTTAGGCATGGCACAGGTGGTGGTTTAGGCATGGCACAGGTGTTGGTTTAGGCATGGCACAGGTGGTGGTTTAAGCATGGCACAGGTGGTGGTTTAGGCATGGCACAGGTTATGGTTTAAGCATGGCACAGGTGGTGGTTTAGGCATGGCACAGGTGGTGGTTTAAGCATGGCACAGGTGGTGGTTTAGGCATGGCACAGGTGGTGGTTTAAGCATGGCACAGGTGGTGGTACAGGCATGGCACAGGTCGGCTCACTTACCTGCTCTCCTGGGCTGCCTGCGCTGCTCCTCTCGTCCTCTTCTTCTGAAGGCGGCGGGATTCCTGGAACCGTCCACGGCGCTGCTCCTCTCGTCCTCTTCTGTCTCGGCAGCTCTTTCGGCGTCCTCTCTCGGCGGCTCTTTCGGCGGCTCTCTCTGTCCGGCGGGAAGGAGATCGGGCGGTGACGGTGCGTGACTGACGCACGCACCGGCACCGCCCCCATTGGCACCGCCTCCACAGGACTCAGCACAGGCAGCAGGAAAAATGTTCATTTTCCGTATAAGACGCACCAACTTTTCCCCCCCAGTTTTGGGGAAGAAAAAGTGCGTCTTATACGGCGAAAAATACGGTATATACAGGCTGGTACTGAAGTGATTAAAGAGGTTGTAAACTCGTTTAACTTTTTTTTTCTTTTTTTTACAACCTGAAAGACAAACACATAATGAGCTAGTATGCATCGCATACTAGCTCATTATGAAATACTTACCTTACAACTAGCCCCCGCCGTGCCGCTCACTCACCTGTATGACGGGCGACATGTTCAGTCGCCCGTCTTCCGGGATCACGGCATCCGGCCATCTGATTGGCCGGAGCCGTGGTGACGTCACTCCCACACACGCGCGCGGGAGCCGACGGTCACGGCACGGGACTCTGAAGGAACAGCACGAGCGGCCGTTCCTTCAGAGCGCATGCGCCAGTAAATATCTCCTAAACAGTGCATGTTTAGGAGATATTTACAGTACCTATAGGTAAGCCTTAATATAGGCTTAGCTATAGGTAAAAGTTACAGAGGAGGGTTTACTTCCTCTTTAAAGTAACACAGTTTAGCTTCAATCTTAGCCTCTGTTTGATCTGCTATTGCCATGATGCTGCACATGTGATCAGTTATGACACCAGTCATTGGATGGTTTGACTACAGCTTTTGTGTGTGTGTGTTAAAGTAACAAACATATCTATACTTACCTGCTCTGTGCTTTTACACAGAGCAACCCTAATCCTCTTCTTCTGGTGTCCCCCCGCTGGCACTCCAGGCCCCTTGTCTTCATCGGGGGCCCCCACAGAAAGACGTTTTTCCATAGGAGAACCCATGCATGCTGGCTTCCAAGCCCCGCTGCTGCGTCAATTGACTCGGACTCGGCCGCGTCCCTTCCCACTCCTGTGTCCCACTGGGCTCGTGCACATCGCTGGATCAGATCGAGCTCTGGAGGGAAAAGGAGGGGGGGGGGGTCTTGTGGGAGCTGCAGCAAATATAACATAGAATGCATTAGGGTGAAAAACCTTAAGGCTTTAGAACCACTTTACGCTGACTATGGTCTTAATAAATATTTTTAAAAAAATATAGGTTTTTTTTGTTTATTCCCCCGACCTGGAGGTAATGCAATCCTATGGGACTTTTCACACCACTGCAATACCAGTGCATTATGTTTTAAAAAGTCATGCATGCTGCCTCTTTGGTGCGGTTTTAATATCCTCACAAAAAACGCAGCTTCCCGTTGAAATGAATGAATGTAAATCAAGGTAAAATCAAGATTTTGCGTTTTTTTGGTGTGTTTTTGAGTCACATGTCCATTTTTCACAGGTGCAGGCAACCCAAAAATGCACCAGAAATGCACAGCAAATGCATCTGTAAAAACGTATAAGCGTTTTTGCCACAATTTTGCCACAATTTTGCCCCAGAGCAGTGTAAAAGTACTCTAAAGCTGAAATTACATTTGCTTACATTTTCAATTACCTGGTTTCTCCCTCATCAAAATGCTAATGACATATTTCAATAAAACCTTAGCATTTTAATTGCATACCTAATTATGGACTGAGTAATGCCATCACTGGGTGTTCGTGGTTCATGCCTCGTACACATGATCAGATAATCTTATGAACAAAATCGCTTTTGAATTGTGCACACGTTAATCTGATCGTTAGTACACAGATTTTGACAGCCGATCACGACATTTCATCCAACAAAATCCGAAGGGAAAAACACGAAAAATGTTGTCGTACGATAGCCTAGCGAACGACAATCGTTTAACCACTTCCCGCCCGCCCTATAGACAAAAGACGGCGGGAAGGTGGTTACATTATCCTGACCGGACGTCACATGACGGCGGCAGGATAATGCGCTCTGCCCGCCCCCTGGGGGCACGCAGAGTGGCGATCGGTGATGCGGTGTGTCACTCTGACACACTGCATCTCCAATCTCGGTGGTTAATCAGTACAGTATGCGAAGTGGTGGTATTGAAGTGGTTGACCAGTACAGTATGAGTTCGCTAAAAATCGATAGACAAAAACCACGTATGATCAGAAACACGAAAAGAACACGGAAAAAGCCTGGCTGCCATTGTTTTTGTTTTTCACTATTTGATACCTTGCTACGCAACCAGGAAGCTTTTCCATAATCGTACGAAAAAAAATCCTACGTTTAATACGCTTTGTTGAATTCGATACTAGTATCATGCAACAAAAGGCGAACGATAAGTCATTTAATTATCTGATCGTGTGTATGAGGCATAGGTATTACAGACAGATCATGGATGGTGAGAGGGGCCAGCAGGGTACTGTACATAGCTTCCGAACAGCACCCTTCCTCAGTACTCTGCACAGTCCCAATTTAAGCAGTGGGCTGACTCGTGGGAGGAGTTATGCAAATATCAATACACTTTGATGAGTTGATGTCAGTCTGGAGGAGTGGGCATTTCTAGACAGGATGCGTTTACATGAAGACTGCCCTAGACAATGCCCATGCGTGATGCTGAGCCTCTATGATTGAAAGAACTATAATACAATGAATGAAGTCCAGGGACAGTTGGGGGGAGGAAAGATTAGATGGTGCTGGACATCCTCCTGCCAGGAAAATCTGACTTGTTGCCACTTCCAATGCACACTGTGAGATGTTCACAGTGTTCAGTCAGAGTATGCATTTTCAGTACAGGAGAGGAGCCTGTATAGCTGTGCAACTGTGAAGTATAGGTTTAATGTAGATTTATAAACTTCTGCTGTTAATGCGGTATGTAATTATAGGTAACCGAAGGTTAGCTACCTATATTTGCGTTCCTATGTCTTTCCCAGGATAATGGTACATTAGGCGTTGAATCTTTAATCGGAAACGTACAGCGTTCCTGGTAAACACACAACAAAAGCTTTCTATTCAATAGACAGCACTATTAGCCTCCGCTGCAAATGCAAACCATATTTGCGAAACAATTTGTTTCTGTGACTTGTCATTAAATATTTACACTAAACACTGAATACCTTTCCCACATATATTTTTAATTAGATTTTGCAAAAGGGTACGTTTATTAAATAAATCATAATATTTTAACCAGTACACTATTGATGTCCAATACGCAGCCTTTTCTAAGCGCCACTTGTCATTTGGTAATCCACAGCGCCATCTAGCAGGCAATCAGAAAATGACACCTGGCTTCTGCCAAGCTGAATCCTGGTCACTTTCCTCTGTATAATAAATATATTGTCCATCTGGTTTCGAAAGTATGGCACAGCGTAAAACAATTTGCATGATAAGCAATGGTGGGTTTTAAAAAGTGACAGCGAAGTAGAGTGCTCAGCTGTAACAGTGGAAACA
The DNA here is from genome assembly GCF_965119305.1 of Pelophylax lessonae. Taxonomy (NCBI): domain Eukaryota; kingdom Metazoa; phylum Chordata; class Amphibia; order Anura; family Ranidae; genus Pelophylax; species Pelophylax lessonae. Next base: position 124,152,420 of record NC_138770.1, read on the forward strand.
TTAGGCTGAAATGACTGTCAATTCTATCGTCATCTGCCCTAGAATAAACGTCCGTAAATGTGCTCTGTGGCGTCGCTGCAGACAGTCTTTAACTAAATGTCCAGAATTAAAAGAGCAGTTTCTATTGTTGTCACAATACACCTGTTCGAGGTTTAACATAGAATTCCAGCCAGCTAAATACTCCGATAGAATACCTATAACCTGGGACCAATCCTGTTTAATTTATTCATAAATGATCTAGAGGAGGGGATATCTAGTACAATCTCAGTATTTGCGGATGATACTAAACTAAGCAGGCCAATATCTTCTATGCAGGATGTGGAAACCTTACAAGCGGACCTGAACAAAATAACGGGGTGGGCAACTACATGGCAGATGAGGTTTAATGTTGAAAAATGTAAAGTAATGCACTTGGGGGCCAGAAACCAGAAAGCAAGCTACTCACTAGGGGGGGAAACCTCTGAGTGAGTCTAGGATGGAAAAGGACCTGGGGGTACTGGTAGACAACAGGCTTGGCAGTGGCATGCAATGCCAAGCCGCTGCAAGCAAAGCCAACAGAATACTGGGATGTATAAAAAAGGGGATTCACTCCAGAAATAAAGAGATTATTCTCCCTCTCTACAAGACTCTGGTCCGGCCACATCTGGAGTATGCTGTCCAGTTCTGGGCACCGGTCCTCAGGAAGGATGTGCTGGAACTGGAGAAAGTCCAGAGAAGGGCAACAAAAATAATTAGGGGAATGGAGGACATCAGCTATGAGGAAAGACTACAAGCACTGAACTTATTCTCTCTGGAGAAGAGACGATTGAGGGGGGATATGATATCAATGTACAAATACTGTACTGGTGACCCGAGCATAAGGAACAAACTATTCAGAGAAAGGAGATACAATAAGACACGTGGCCACTCACTAAAACTAGAGGAAAGGCGGTTTAACCTTAAAATGCGTAGGGGGTTCTTCACTGTAAGAGCGGTAAGGATGTGGAATTCTCTTCCACAAGCAGTCGTATCAGCAGGGAGCATCGATGGTTTCAAAAAACTATTAGATGGGCACCTTAGAGACCACAACATAGAGGGGTATACAATGTACGGTTAACAGCAAACACACACATATCATAGGTTGGACTGGATGGACTGATGTCTTTTTTCAACCTCACTAACTATGTAACTATGTAACTATATGTGGGCTGTTTTACCTGCCAAAGGATTTGCACCTCTGTTCATCCAGTTCTGGGATTTACAAAGCTCTGTCACACAGTACAGCCATGCAGATGGCACCACTTACAGTTAAGAACACAGTGATGTCCTTTTTTTTTTTTTTTTTTTTTTTTTTACCCTCAGCCTGCTTGGACAGTGGAGGAGCATCAGAAGACTGATAAAGTAATTCCTCTGTTCAATGGGCTCTCTCCTCCTATGGGCTCTTTCACACTTGCAGTGGAATGTGGTGCCCTCTGAATTTGAACTCAGATTACCTTTCATAGGACATTTGACAGGCGGTAGGAAGGTCACAAATAGCCTCCTCATCCCCTGATTTAACCCTATAATGAGGCACTAATGCACCACAATCATGTGCATTGCATGCATCTGGGGTGCAATCCCTCTGGGCAAGTTTAAGAAGCAGTGCCACTTGTCAACCTCTACACCCCAGGTTAAAAAAGCCACGGCATCAAAGGAAAGCACTGCGGTCTCGGCATATGAACAACCCTTTTCGGCAGTTATTTTACAGTTCGGGTGGGAAGCTGGGGGTTGGTAAAAATGTGGCCCATTCTAGGCTGTTTCCACACTGCTCCATTGCAATGCACTTTTGCTGCGTTTCTGGAGTGTTTTGCACCTGTAAAAAAAGGACATGTAAAAAAAAAATGCACAAAAAAAGCAACCACAAGTGTGTTTTGATGTATTTTTGATGCAATTGCCATTTATGTTAATAGGGTGGTGCGTTTTTGGTGCATTTTTTTTACCACACCAAACAAACACCAAAAATGCAGCATGCAGAACTTTTAAAAATGCAACTGACCAGCAAATGACTGTTGTGAAGATCTCCATAGGATTTAATGGTCATGCATTTTTCTCCTGCTCTTGGAAATGCAAAACGGAAGAAACACTGATCGGTGTGAAAAGGCCCTTTAGCCCTCTGTTTGAAAGAGACCTATCTGTGGGTTCTTTTCCGCACACCTGATTAGTTCCAAGTCCTGCCTCCCCCAGTCTGAGATCTGCTGTACAAGGGATAGCATGAGGTTGATGCCATGTTAAATTCTAGTACTTCAGGCCAGTTCACATGTGTGCGGAGCATTTTTTTATACGCATTTTAGACAGACAACCATTGAACATTATTAGAATTTATGTTTTGATTAAAGCGCATCAAGAATTCAGCATGCAGCACTTTTATCAAAACACACATTGTAATAAAGTTCTAAAAACACATGTAAAACAGACCACACCAAAAACATACCACACGCGTGAACTGGCCCTTACACTAGCTGTATTAAAAAAATATACAGTATATATATTTATTTTGGATAAAATAGGGGAGGGTTAAAACAACTGACATTTTTTTCTTTTGCATCTATGTCTTTTACCCAACAGGAAGTAAGAGAATATGTTACCCATGTGAACGTGATACCCTCTTAGACAGTTGTCACAGGAACACGTGTCTTCATTGATTCCCTTCTATTCCAGTTCCAGTGGCAACATAATACAGGCGCATCTCATAAAATTAGAATATCATCAAAAAGTAAATTTATTTCAGAAATTCAATTCAAAAATCTTCTGGGACCTGGGATGTGTCCCAGAAGGCTGTGGGAGAAGAAGGGGGGGGGGGTGAGCATCCGGCTCACATCGCCATGGTGCAGCTGCCTGGAAGTGGAAGAGGCGCCAGTCATACCCAGGAACCTCTCCCCAAAAATTGCCATATGTGGCAGTGGAAGGGGGGGGGGGGTGAGCAGAACTTCCCTTTTTGAGTGAAGTTTCACTTTAATTAGTATTGACATGCTGTTAATGGTCATTATATTGTTTGTTATTGTCCTGTTTGTATTTTCTATTGTAATTGTATGCCTTTGTTGAATTAACCACTTTCCGTCCAGCCGCTGCAGATGTACTGCGGCAGGCTGGCTCTCCCAGGCAAAGTCCTGTACAATTACGGCGCTTGCCTGGGAGGAGCTAGGGGGCAATCGCGTGCTACCGGTGGCGCGCTCCCCCCCCCCCCGCTCGTCAGCAGGGAAGCCAGTGCAGGTGTCAGGCGGCTCTGATGGCCGCAGGCCATACGCGACCTTCCGCTGCTGACAGAGAAGGACGGACGGCTGATGTAAACACAGCCAACCGTACTTCTCCATGAAGTGATCACAGATGTCATGTGATCCTGCTATATAGGATTACATGTCTCTGTGATGACGTCACAAGCCACGCCCCCCCCCCCACAGTTAGAATCACGCCCCTAGGGTCACATTTAACACCTTGATCACCAATAATGTTAACCCCTTCCCTGCCAATGGCATTATTACAGTAACAGTGCATATTTTTAGCACTGATTACTGTAGTAATGTCACTGGTACCCCCAAAAGTGTCAGAAATGTCAGTTAGGGATTCCGATCTGTCCGCCACAATGTCACAGTCCCGCAAAAAATCACAGTTTGCCGCCATTACTAGTAGAAAAAAAAAAAAACCAATAAAATAACAATGACATAAATCTTTCCCATAGCTAGTAAACGCAATAACTTTTGCGCAAACCAATCAAAATACGCTTATTGCGATTGTTTTTTACCAAAAATATGTAGCATAAAACAAATTGGCCTAAAATGTTGATTTTTCCTTTTTTTTTTGAGAATTTCATTTAAAAGAATGTGAAAAATATTGTTTTTTTTTTCAAAACTGTCGCTCTTTTTTTGTTTACAGTGCAAAAAAAAAAAAAAAAAAAAAATGCACAGGTGATCAAATACCACCAAAAGAAAGCTCTATTTGTGGGAATAAAAGGACATCAATTTCATTTGGGTACAGCGTTGCACGACCGCGCGATTGTCCGTTAAATTCACGCAGTGCCAAATCGCAAAATAGGGCTTGGTCATTAAGCAGCAAAATCCTCCAATCTGAAAGTGGTTAAGTGGTATGTTTCAAATTTCCCTTGGGATTATTAAAGTATTCTGAATCTGAATATACAAGAGGTGTGTATATGTGTGGCCGCAGGATAGGGAATGCCTCCACAGTCTAAAGATTGGCTGTCAGCTTTATCAGCTTCTTAATCGTATAGTTCAGACGAGTCTGGATTCGTGTCTAAACTCGCCTGAGTTCATTCCTAGCAATGAGTGACAGATAGTGATGATTTTGATATTACAAGTTGATTGGTTGTAACAGGGAAAAAAAACAATCATACAGGGTCAATTGAAGGAATTTTTGCACCCTTACATTTGGATCAATCGTGATTCACAAGGGGTCACAAAAAAAAAAAAAATAGATTCATTTCTTTCCACCACAACCAATCAACTTGGGATGTTTGAAACTGTCACTATCTTTCGCTCATTGCTGGGCCATGACATTTTTGTCTTGCTCGAACAATGCCAGATTCAATCATTTTGCTGAATTGGACATTAAAGTGATTGTAAAGTCTTGTTTTTTTTTAAATAACAAACATGGCATACTTACCTGCTCTATGCAGTTGGTTTTGCACAGAACAGCCCAGATCCTCTTCTTCTCAGGTCCCTCTTCGGCTTTCCTGGCCCCTCCCTCCTGTTGAGTGACCTCACAGCAAGCAGCTTGCTATGGAGGAATCCGAGCCAAACCACAGCTTCCTGTGTCCATTCAGACACAGAGTCACGACCCAGCCCCGCCCCCCCCTCTTTCCTGATTGGCTGAATAATTTTGTTTGACAGCAGTAGTTGGAGCAAATTGTGCCACGCTGCGTTCCCAGCCAATGAGGAGGGGAGACCCAGGCCGCTGAGACACTCCTGCAACATCTTTGGATAAAGACAGGCTCAGGTAAGCATTAGGAGGGCTGAAGGGGGCTGCTGCACACAGAAGGTTTTTTTTTTATCTTAATGCATAAAACCTTCTGACTTTACAATCCCTTTAAAGCAGTAGTAAACTCCACTTTTTTCCTTGTACCTACAAGCCTATAATATGGCTTACCTACAAGTACCTTCAGTGCTGTATTTTGGCCTAGGCCAACAAGGCCCAGGCCTAGGGCAGCACTTTGCAGGGGGCAGAAAAAAGCCACTCCTGCACCACCTGAGACTCTATTGGCCACTGGTTGCTAGAACCACCTCTCTCACCCCCCTCTCTCTCTTACTCACCCCCCTTTCTCACTCTCTCACCCCTCCTCTCTCTCTCCCTCCCTCTCACCTCCCTCTCTCTTTCTCACCCCCTCTCTCTCTATCATCCCCCTCTCTCTCTCTCGCTCTCATCTCCCTCTCTCACCCCCCCCCTCTCTCTCTCTCGCTCATCCCCCCTCTCTCACTCATCCCCCCTGTCTCTCTCTCATCCCCCCACTCTCTCATCCCCCCTCTCTCTCTCTCATCCCCCCACTCTCTCATCCACCCTCTCTCTCTCTCATTCCCCTCTCTCTCTCTCTCTTCGATCCCCCCCTCTCTCTCTCATCCCCCCTCTCTCTTTCCCTCCCTCACCCAACCCCTCTCTCTCTCACTCCCTCACCCAATCCCTGTCTCTCTCTCTTTTATCCCCCCCCCTCTCTCTCCTTCACCCACCCTCTCTCTCTCCCACCCCTCTCACCCCCATCTCAGGGGTTCATGCTGGGACTTGTAGTCCTTCAATTTTGGAGGAAGACACATCCGTTAAAAAAGGAGTGGGGAAAATTTACATGGGGAGGGCGTCCAATTGTAGTCTTGCCTAGGGCAGCACAAAACCAAAATACACCACCTTTAGGTACAGTAAATATCTCCTAAGGAGATATTTACATGTGTAACAGCTGCTGACATCACCGACGCACACATGAGCATGCCATGCATTGAGAGAGGTATGCCGCAATCGTGACTCCCGTGCACACGTGCAGGAGTGACGTCATTGTGGCTCGCCCATTCAAACAGCCGCAAGTTTACTTTCCGTCAGCCAGAAATCCCATAAAATCCATCTCTGAAAGACTGATTGATGGCTGTAAGGAAAAAAAATCCCTTTTCTTAGTAGGAAGCTTTTGATACCTCAACCATAAACAGAATGTTCACTACACTAACCCAAAGGCAGTGCTATGGATGCCTGAAACTTGACTCAAAACTCTGTGCGGTCTTGGAAAAGTAATAAGCCGATTACAGGAGCAACACTTGCCATGGCTGCAAGGAAGCAATAAAGTATTATAGCTATTTACAGGCTGAAATTAAATGGCTGTTTTATTAACATACATTTGCAAAATGTATTGTGTAGGAATCATATGTATTTTCTTTTTTTATAATGAAAGCAGGGACTTTCTTTAAGAAAGAATAGTAAAGAAATCCTGCATTATTAAGCTCAGAAGTGTAAATGGACCCTCACCCTCCATATGGCTAATCCTACAAGTAATTTAACGAAGAGGTAGAATTAGGATTTAAGCCTTTTCTAGCAGCATTCCTTCTAATATCTCGCCACATTGCTTAGCACTGTTCTTTTCTAGAGTAGATTTATCAGCTTAAAAGATATTGCAAATTATGTGTATGGTGTGTGTGTGCGCGCACATGTGCGTACGTCTTCTTAGCAATCGAAAGACTGATAATTCACAATCAAATCAGAAAAGTCTAAAGTAGGCTACGCCATCATGAATGTAGCGCCTTGTACTTATTTAATTCAAGCACAGCTAGCAGAACATATCCAGACTACACTTGTATGGGTGACAGACAGGCCACAGGCAATTTATTATATAAACATTTCAACAGCTTAAAATTTTACTTTCTGTAAGACTTAGAATCGAAATTAGCTGTGCAAATGTCAGGAGAAAAGCTGCCTGGTACACAAATGTTATTTACTCTTAAAGAGAAAATTAGGCTTCAGTCCATTATCCAAACCATTGCCTGCTGGGAGACATACTGGTAGAGATGGGCTTCTTATTTATCAATGAGCATATATCAACTGATGACATCATCACCACTAGCAACCTGGCCAGCGAGTATAAAGCCCAAATCCCTACCAAAGACCTGCTTTTACCACTGCTATGTTAAAAAGTGCATACTATAAAAGAAGTTGTCAAATTAAATAAGAGCCAGCAGAAGTGGTACAAATCAGTTATCTAATGTAGCTGGGCTCACTCCTTCCAGAGCACTTGCTCTATGATTACCTTATAGATGGGAAGGCTGCTGTTTTAATGTAGGGAGGGGGAGCAAAGTTGGAGGGCCTTATTCACCCTGCATGTGGGGGTACCTTTTGCGTGGAGCGCGCTCATCAATGCCCGGGACCAGGAGGATACTGCGGTTATTTGAAGAATCTAACATTAAGGCAGTTACTTCATACCCCATAATGCTTTACAGACCCTGGTTCTTAGGGTTAGGGTCAGGGTTAGGGGTTAGGGTTAGACAGAGGAGACACAGGAGAGGGTTTTGACTTAGGAAATGGGTCATGGACCCACCCAAAAGGTCAAAGGTCAGGAGGTGTGGCATCAGAGGTCAAAGGTCACATCTCCACCTACTGCTGGACACAGCTGGTGGCGTAGGTGGGAGCTTCGCACCCGCGTGCTCCATATAGTGTTGGACCCAGGAAGTAGGCGTGGACACAGGAGGTGGCGCTTGATGTAAGAGTCCATCTTGGCATTCTCAATGGCTTGGATGTCTCCAAAGTCCCGGTGAGGCAGCTGTTCCAGTACATTCAACTACAGTGGGAACAGAACCAACCAAATGGACTATGGATCTCCACGGTTTCAATCTGCCAAGCCATCCCAGCTGTGACTAACTTTCAATAAATAACTTGGAATATATTGAATACAAATTCTTAACAGCAAACAGTATAAATATTCTTGCAGCAAAGCCCTTTAACATTAAAACAGTTTTCTAATAGAAACAACATCAAGTCTCTATTTAGACATAAAAGTTTGGGTCTGGCAGAAAGACTTTCTCTCCCGAGATCTGGTGGGCAACCGGGTAAGATTAATCCAGTTTGACCAGCTCAACCTGGTCTATGAAAATATGGTGACCGCTATTCCACTCTTCATAGATTTTGTGAAATTAAGGGGGTTGATTTACTAAAGGCAACTAAACTGTGCACTTTGTAAAAAGGAAGTTGCACTCTGCTGGTGCAGTTGCTCCAGAGCTTAGTAAATGAGGTAAAGCTTCACTTTGCAAAGAATATCAAATCACATGCAAGAAAGTTTAAAAAAACAGCATTTTTACTTGCATATGATTGGATGATGGAAGTCAGCAGACCTTTTGCTCATTTACTAATCTCTGGAGCAATTGCTCTTGCAGAGTGCAAGTGCACTTTGCAAAGTTCACGGTCTATTTGCCTTTGGTAAATCAACCCCTAAGTCTCTATTAATTCATTTTGGCACTGGAATTCTCAGAGATGTTCCGGTACACTGAGGGGTTGATTTATTAAAGGCAAATAGACTCTACCCTTTGCAAAATGCAGTTGCAATCTGAAAGTGCAGTTGCTTCAGAGCTTAGTAAATATGGTTAAGCTTCGCTTTGCAAACAATACCCAATCAGGTGCAAGGAAAAAAAAAAAACAACATCTTTGCTTGCGCATGAATGAATGATGGAAGTCAGCAGAGCTTCAGCTCATTTACTAAGCACTACAGCAACTGCTCTTACAGAGTGCTACTGCACTTTGCAAAATGCAGTTGCACTCTGCTGGTGCAATTGCTCCAGAGACACAGTTTGTCTTTAGTAAATCAACCTTGAGTCTCTCACTGACAGCCTGACTATAGATCTTTGGTCTATCTTCTTCAAGCTGCGTGAACAAGTGTTTGGGCACATAAGTGAACACATACCCATATTTCTTGAAAACATGGGCATTGAAGTAGGGTTAACCTAGTCATCGTGCAGCATGGAGGATCTTCCCCTTGTGGGAGATGAGCGTCAACGGGGTTTGAGACTTTTTCAGAGGCCAGTCTCTGCATAGGTTGAAAGCGGGTGGTGCTGGAGCTGCAGATTCTTCAGGGACCCATGGAAGGTAGATGACATGGGGGAGATTAGGCATTCCTTCTCACAACTGTCAGACATAAGGGTACTCCAGGAGACCTGGGTAAACTTCTTAGTGCGAGAAGAGGATGGCTGCAGCGATTCTGGATAAAATGGTAAAGTCGATGTCGGACATCGGTGCTCAGAGAGGTAGGTGGGCTTGGAAATTTAGCGGCGCTGAATGGGCTTGGAGGAGCAGAGGATATCCAGGGAATCAGCAATCCATCTTCACTGAGATGGGACAGCTCCTCAGTCTCTTCCATGTGATGATAGAGGAGAGACCTGCAACTGGGGCATGTTGCTCAAGGTGTGAAGTTCATATTCCATCTCTGATAGGGCGTGCAGAATACCTGCAGTTTATTGCAGTTACGTATCCTGCAGTGAGCAAACCCCGCAATCAGTCGCTAAACGAGGCCTGTGTCCAGCACAGGGAAGTACCTCCTGCAACATAGCAACAGCAGATGCGTAGCATACTACATGGAGATGAGGGAGGCTTCCAGGTTTCAGGTGTTATATAAACCCTTTATCAGGATTCTTGCCAATCTGGCAACGGTGAGACAGGAGAACTCAGAGGTCAATAGCATGTAACGCAGAGTTCAGGGGTCAGGATTAGATAATGCAGAGTTCAGGGATCAGGATTAGGTAATGCAGAGTTCAGCGATCAGGATTAGGTAATGCAGAGTTCAGGGTTCATGACTAGGAAGTGCAGAGTTCAGGGGTGAGGATTGTGTAATGCACAGTTCAGTGGTCAGGGTTAGGTAATTCAGAGAATTTCTATACAGTGTGTCAGCAAATGTCAATGTGCAACATGATGTGTGTGGCTGCTCCCCCTTGCCTCCTCAGGCCCCAGTGCTTGGAAGTTGATGAAGGTGAATGGTGATTGGTAGGCTAGACGAGCAGGTCCCCACAATAATCAGGGACCCTGCACCAATTCACCATCTTCACCCGACATCACAAGCTCACAAAAAACTGTCATGTCCATTTTTTCTGCTTTCACCACATTAACTTTAGCGAAAATAAATATACTTGATGCCAAGTATATCCCCACCGATTTTCAGATGCCATTGTTACAAGATAATCAATGTTATTCACTTGCCGACCGGGCCATAGCCGAATGACGACTACAGCACGGTCGGCTTATTCTGGAGAGGGCATACTATGATGTCCTCCCTGAACCGCGCTTCCCGTGCACCCCCTGGGGAGCGCACACGGAAATGTCCGTGCTCGCCGAGTCCCATGGAACGCGACGCATCATGGATCGTGGTAAAAGGCTAATGACAGCGGCCCTTTACCATGTGACCGCTTAGTCCAATGATGGAGCGATCACTTGTCAACAAACCGGCGCATTTCCGGTTCAGTTCTCTCCTCTTCTTGCGCACTGTACACAACAATCTGTACAGTGCGCGAGGAGAGGAGAGAGACTGCAGCTGCATCCATCCTCTGCCTCCTCTATACCTCAACTATGCTCATCTGTGCCACATCTATGCCTCATCCATGCCACATCCATGCCATATCCATGCTCATTCATGGCTCATCCATGCCATGTCAATGCTCATACATTCTACATCAGTGCTTATCCATGCCACGTCAGTGCTTATCCATGCCACATCAGTGCTTATCCATGCCACGTCAGTGCTCATCAATGCCACATCTATGTCACGTCAGTGCTCATCCATGCCACGTCAGTGCTTATCCATGGCACATCCATGCCATGTCAGTGCTCATCCATGCCACCTCAGTGCTCATCCATGCCACATCCATGCCACGTCAGTGCTCATCTGTGCCACATCCATGCCATGTCAGTGCTCATCCGTGCCTCATCCATGCCATGTCAATGCTCATCCGTGCCACATCAGTGCTGATCCATGCCACATCCATGCTACATCAGTGCTCATATGTGCCACATCAGTGCTTATCCGTGCTACATCCATGCCACGTCAGTGCTCATCCATGCCACATCCATGCCACATCAGTATTCATTCAAGCCACATCCATGCCACGCCAGTGCTCATCCATGCCACATCAGTGCTCATCAGTGCCACATCAATGCTCATCTGTGCCACATACATGCCACATCATTGCTCATCAGTGCCTCACAAAATTGTAATGGGTAGTCAGGAAACAACGGTGCTCCCTGAACGTTGGGCCTCTGTATGTGGCTAGGCTGTGTAAAAGTCTCACACATGTGCTATGTACAAGCTATGTGTTAGAAATATTTTATAAATGAACAACTTTATGTAAAAAAAAAAAAAAAAATGCGTTTTCATTTTCTTTCCACATTTTCCAAAAACTTGTGGAAAAAAATTACATGTTCAAAAGACCCATTACGGCTCCTAGATTATGTGTTGGGGTATTTTCTTTCCAAAATGGGGTCATTTTGCGGGCGTTTCCATTGTCCTGGTTCTCCAGGTCCTTCAAAAGTGTTATAGGTTGTCAGGAAATTATATGTGTAATATTTTCTCCTAGAACACCTGAAGGTGCTACTTGTATGTTGGACCTCTGTATGTGGTCAGGCTGTGGAAAAGTCCCACACATATCGCCATACTCAGGAGGAGTAGTAGAATGTATTTTGGGGTGTAGTTACAAGTATCCCTATACAGTGTGTAAGAAATAACTTGGTAATATGACCATTTTGTAAAAATAAAAAAAATAAAAATCTTCATTTTGCAAAGAATTGTGGAAAAAAATTACAACTTCAAAAAACTCACCATGCCTCTTACCATGGGCGTCAGCAGGTATCTGGTCTGTTCTGTTTTGATCTGGTCTGTTTAATAATCATGTGTGCCCCTGTGTCTGTGTTTTAAAAAAATAAGCCATTCTTTACCAACTTTTATAGCACCGAGCGCCGCTCATTTGACCCGTCGGCTCTCTCCTTTCCTCGTCTGACAGCTACCTTCCGTGGGCAGGGCCGAGTATTCCTTGCTGACGTCAGTAGGGAGGGGAGGAGGAGGGGAGGGGGGGGAGGAGGAGAGAGGCGGTGGGTCACGTGAGCAGCGATTGGCGCTCTGAAAACTTTTTATAAACACAGACACAGGGGCACACAGGATTATTAAACAGACTGTAGACAGGATATGAAACTTTAAATGAAACTACAGCAGCAGGAGGGGAGGGGAAGGCACTGACACAGGAGCAGACAGGGAGGGAGGGAGGGGGGAGAGAGGACAGAGGAGGACAGGAGAGCTACGGATGATGGAGACGCATAAACTGACCACGGTGCCAGGGCTCAGCAGCCGTGGTATACCGTGGTCAGTTTACAGAGGGGAGGACATAGCCAGGCAGGATCAGCCAGGTATTTTAGGTGATAGAAGGGGACAAATTACACAGCACAAGCACTGTGCTGTATAACAGGATCAGTTTTTTTTTCTTTAGGTTAACAAATGCTTTAAAAATAAATGCTGCCGTTTGCCCTTTAAAAATAAATACTCAAAATAAGTATAATGACTAAGCCCCCCCCCCCTTCATGACATTGTTGAAAAGGGGCAGAGCATAGGTGACCTTAAAATTATGCCTCCCCTGAAAAAGGTTCTGCGGACGCCCATGCCTCTTAATAAATACCTTGGAATGTCTGCTTTCCAAAAAGGGGTAATTTGGGGGGGGGGGGGGGGGTATTTGTACTCTCCTGGCTTGTTAGTGTCTCAAGAAATTAGATAGGCCGTCAGTACATCAGGTGTGATCAATTTCCAATGATTTGCACCATTGCACAACGAAGAAAAATGATTTTTTTAACAGAATTTTCGGGATTTTTTCATTTATAGCGCAAAACATGAAAAAAACAATGATGATTAAATACCGCCACAAGAAAGCTCTGTTTGTGTGAAAAAAAGTTGGAAAATTTCATATGGGTACAGTGTTGCAATTGTCATTCAAAATAAGAGAGCACTGAAAGCTGAAAATTGGCCTGGTTAGTAAGGGGGTTTAAGTGCCTAAGTGGTTAACCTGTCAGTGGTCAGAAAGTTATGGCTGATTGGTGCATATTAATCCCTAATCAATACATGAAATGTATAATAATTGTTAATCAATAGGAAATATTCCACTGAGTAAAAAAATAAATATTTAATGCGAAGTAATGATATACACAGAAACCTAGTAATTAGGTATAAATGCAAGAATCACTCAATTATCTACCTAAAGCCTAAGTTCACTTAAAAATAAATAAATAAATAAATAATCACAAGGGATATTACTTACCTTCAATATGATGTGTCCTTTGCTCTGCTACTGTATGTCTTGGTTTAACAGACATCTTCATCCTTCAGTAATACCCCCCATGCCAGCCCCCTTAATCATCTGGTGTGACAGGGGTAAATAGAGCTGAGGGAGCTGTGACAAACACTCATCAAGAGTGCCCAACTATGGCCACCTTCTCCATCAACCTCCGCCATTCATAGAAGGTGGTTTTATAACTTCTATGAATGAAATGTAATTTATGAATGGAGGATGGGTAAATGAATAAACAGTCTGTCCCCTCAATTTTATTACCATAAACGCTGGATGTTACGTCCACTTACTGTCCAGGCCATTTTTTCAGTTTTCAGTGCTGTGATTGTTTGACAGACAATTACTTGGCCATGCAATAGTGTAGCAAGGTTCATTTTATATAATTGTTTTGAGAGAGACAGAGCTTTCTTCTAGTGGTGTTTAATAACGACTTTGTTTTTATTTTTTAATATAGAAAGAAAAAAAGATAAAAAATTTAGAAAAACAAAAAAGCATACTATATTAACCGCTTGCCGACCAGACGCAGGCAGGTCGGCTCTGTCCTGCGAAACGACGTGCCTGTACGTCGCTTCGCAGGACTGCTAATGAGGGCGCGCGCCCGCGCCCATTCACCAAAGAGAAAGCTAATCAGCGGGTCCGGTGGCTGTGATTGCCGCCAGGCACCCGCGATCGCTCCCCGTGGAGACAGACCGCTGTTCTGCCAATTATGAACACAGGGATCCTGTGTTTCCCTTATTTAGGAACACAGGTCTCTGTGTTTATACAGCAAGCCCATCCCCCACACAGTTAGAATTCACCCCCTAGGGAGACATTTAATCCTTTGATCGCCCCTGGTGTTAACCCCTTCCCTGCCAGTGTCATCATTACAGTAACAGTGCATATTTTTAGCACTGATTACTGTAGTAATGTCACTGGTCCCCCCCAAAAGTGTCAAAAATGTCAGTTAGGTGTCCGATTGGTTCGCCGCAATATCGCAGTCCCACTAAAAATCGCTGATTGCCGCCATTACTAGTTAAAAAAATAATAAAAATGAAATCTTTCCTCTAGTTTGTAGACGCAATAACTTTTGCACAAACCAATCAATATACGCTTATTTTTCAGAATTGTCGCTCTTTTTTTGTTTATAGCGCAAAAAAAAAAAAAAATCGCAGAGGTGATCAAATACCACCAAAATAAAGCTCTATTGGTGGGGAAAAAAGGACATCAATTTTATTAGGGTACAGCGTCACATGACCGCTCAATTGTCAGCTAAAGTAACGCAGTGCTGTATCGCAAAAAATGGTCTGGTCATTAGGGGGTAAATTCTTCCGGTCCAGAAGTGGTTAAATAAAAATGCCAGGACTGTATAAATTTCCCAAAATGACCCCTTTTAAAAAAGTAGACATCCCCAATGTGATCTAATTTTTTGCCACAATTTTTTGGAAACGTACTGGTATTAAGGTTACTGATTTTTTAGGATACAGCAACAGACACATTAGTAATGTGTATTGGCGTGTATCCTATCACCTGCAGGTGTCTACTTCTTCCCTCTGTTACTTCTTTACCGCCATAAGATGCTGGCTTGAGCAGCTGTCTTCCTGCTGTGTGAAATTTAACAGAAGGCGGAGCTACACACAAAAGTTTTGCTGCCAGCCCGCCCTACTTCTGCTCTCTCCTCCACTCACAGAACTTGTCTTACTACTATCACACAATGCATCATGTTCTGTGATTGGAGGAGGAGTTCAATGACAATATCTTTTCCACCCAATCAGAGAACGTGATGCATTGTGTGATAATAGAAAGACAAGTTCTATGAATGGGGGAGAGGACAGAAGGGGGAGGGCGGGTGGTACAACTTTTGTTAAGTATCAATATAAAATTTTCTGGAAGCAAATTCATACCAAAGGACACTTTATGGACTGATGCATTGTTTGTTTTGTTAATGTTATATATGGTTTGATATGATATGCTGTGTCCATTGGGGGCGCAGGAGCGCCACCCCCCCCCATCCATGCATCCGGCCCCCTAATCTACATTCAGGGCGCCGGACGCATGGAGTTCAATGGGGTTTTTTTTTTTTTTTAACACGTGATTAGAGCCAGAGGCTCTAATAGGCTTCAAAAAAGGGTGGGCTCGGGGCGCAGTGCTCTGTTGTGTGACAATAGCGAATGAATATTCGCTATTGTCACACAGTTCCTCCTCCTGGTCAATCAGGAAGCGGGTCCTGAGACCTGTTTCCCGATTGGCCAAAAGGAGAAGCCATGCCATTGGCCATGGAGGAGGAGGGAGGAGACGCAGGAGACTGAGGGAGAAGAAGCCGCTGCCTGCCCTCCCTCCCTCCACATGTCCAAGCAGGGTGAGTAAGCCGGCGACCGGGGGGGGATGTGCGGGCTGGTGTGGTCCCTGCTGGTGTGGTCCGTCTGACGCCCCCCCATCCCCGTCCCCCCCGGCCCATGGAGCACCAGCCGCCACTGGCTGATTCTGACAGTTGCTATGCAAACAGATTTAATACAAGCACATTAGTATTTGGTAACTCGGCACCACTTTTGAATATAACTTTTGGTAAGTAGCAGCAGCTTCTGTTAACCTTCACAGTGCAGGAAGACAGCCGCTCAGGGCAGTATCCAGCAGCTGTGAAGGAGCCACTGCAGGATTTATATATGAGAAGTAGACACCGACAGACTATAGATAAAGGAACCCCAGAACACATTACTAATGTGTTTGTTGCTGCATTCCACAAAAAATAAAATTCAACTTCAAAGGAAATCCATAGTTAGGAAGTTTGGAGGCCAATAGTGCTGACCAGTTCTGCTGAAAGTACAAGTCCCCTGGATGTCATCCTTATCTGGAGGCTTCATTACTATCTCATTCTCAATCACTGATCCAGGACACAGCTTGGGATGTGACTTCACTCTCTTGACCTGTAAACTTGTTTGGGACAGTGACTAACAAAGTAATAAATCCAAAGACAGACAAGAAACAGACATTTTCAGACAACCAGCAATGTTTAACTGCATATTTAATTCAGGGTTCTTTAAAATGTGGAGCAATAGACACAGCACATCATTAATATAAAGGATGAGGTGGAGAGGTTAATGCACAGGTAACATTCAGTGGGAAGGATAGAGATGGGGGGGTTAGTGTGCAGGATCAGGGAGGTGAAGGTGATAATATACAGGTCACAAGTATACCCCCAGAGAAAGGGAGAAAAAGGTTAGAGATTAAAATTAAAGAAAGGGGGAGGGGGGGTGAGGTTTGACATGGTTAAAAAATGATTTCCACAACCGAATTTAAAAAATGAATACAACTGGCTGCTTTCCAACCATCATTTATTAATCCAATCATTTGAAAAACCTTCCTTCCTCCATTGTGAGGGGTCTCTCAATTGTTAGCAGTATTTGTGAACTCTGTGATTGGCCATCACAGTGATTACAAGGCACAGAGCCACTTTAATTGGCTCTGTGCATTTTGCTGTTGATATAATGACAACGCGATCATAAGCTTGGTACACGCGCCTGACAGACACACACACTCTGCAGCAAGGACATTTTTAGAACTATTACAGGACAAACACAGTTGCTAGTAAGAGGTGCAAAACAAAAAGAAAAAGAATACTGTATATGATGCAGCCTGTCATTGGCATTACATGGTGTATGTAAAGGCAATCTTTTTTTTTTGGTTTTCAAATGGAATAGGTAAAAGGTAGGTAAACCAGTACTGGGACTGGGTCGTCCAGTGCCCAAGGCAAGGATCCAGAGTTGCACCCCTCTCCCTCACTGTTAATACATGGGATGGAATGGGTGTACCACCCTGCTGCTATTCTTTGCCCCCGTGCTCATCTGTGCCCAGGCCAGATGCCCTTCCTGTCCATCCCTTGTTCCTGGTCCTGAGGCAAACCATCTGTCATTTTTTATTGCTGTCTGTGCCCCTGCTGGGGAGATTTTTTCTCCCCTATTTATCCTGATGACCGCTGTCACCAATACAGATTGAAAAGCGATTATGTGCAGCATGGCGATGAGATCACCACTGCTTTTCAAAGTAAGTTCTTGGTTTGCAAAGGCATTTGGTGAACACAATGTTCATTTATATATGCTTTGTGGCTATTGAGGAAGATACAGTGTGAAAAGCCCAACTCCGGGAATCGACAAAAAAAGCTATCCTTGCAGTAGGACTCCCCTGAACTACAAGCGTTAAGGCTCGTTATATCTAAAAATACTTACCTTATGCCAGCAGAGTCCCTTCAGTGGCACAACTGGTCCCCAGCAGCCTTTCCTGTAAGCAGCCATGACCACGGTTGCACTCCTGTCTAATCACTGTGGGAAAGACGAGGGGGCCCCCTACAAGGGTGAATTCTTTGAAATTCCTGGAGTTGGGCTTTAACCCCTGAGAGCCAACGGAACGCAAATATGCGGCCTCATCTTCAGGGGGTTGTACCTGGGTGATGCCTGCAGCTAGAGGCATTACCCTGGTACCGTTGTTTGGAGCTAACGGCCGGCTTTCTTTTAATGACAACCGATAAAGGTTGAGCAGCAGCTCGGCTGTCATTGCGGGAGGGGGCGTCCCCCCTCCTGCCGACTTTCGGCTGGCCGAAGACCCAAAACAAAGCCGATTTCGGCTCTGATCAGGTCTCTGATGTAAAAACCCAGAAGTGATGTCATGACATCATTTCCGGGTACTGGAGCCCTAAAGGCACCAAATTAAAAAAAAAAAATGACAACATTCAAAACAGCCAAACTTGGCGTTTTGAATGCTTTTAAGTGCAGAGGAGGGGTTTGGGGTCTTTTAGACCCAGGATCCTCCAAAAAGAGTGCCTGTCACCACCTATTACTGTCACAAAGGATGTTTACATTCCTTGTGACAGCAGTAAGTGATAAAAAAAAACTTTTTTAAAATAAATACTGTAAAAATAAAATAAAATAAGAAAAAAAACATTTAAAGTGCCCCGTCCCTCCGTGCTCGCTCGCAGAAGCAAACTCATATGCAAGTCGCACCCGCATATGTAAACGGTGTTCAAACCACACAAGTGAGGTATTGCCGCAATCGTTAGAGTGAGAGCAATAATTCTAGCACAGGACCTTCTCTGTGACCTTCTCTGTACCTCTAAGCAGGTACCCGTTAAACTGTTTAAAGCTTATGAAGATTTTTAAGTACCGAAGTTTGTCGACATTCCATGAGTGTGCGCAATTGTAAAGCATAACATGTTTGGGCTAATTTTATGGTTTTGTTTTGTTTTTTTTAAAGTGTATTTCTTTCAAAAAAATTGCATTTGGAAGTCCGCTGCGCAAATACTGTGTGACATAAAATATTGCAATGATCGCCATTTTATTCTCTAGGGTCTCTGCTAAAAAAAAAAATATCTATCTATCTATCTATCTATCTATCTATCTATCTATCTATCTATCTATCTATCTATCTATCTATCTATCTATCTATCTATCTATCTATCTATCTATCTATCTATCTATCTATCTATCTATCTATCTATCTATCTATCTATCTATCTATCTATCTATCTATCTATCTATCTATCTATCTATCTATCTATCTATCTATCTATCTATCTATCTATCTATCTATCTATCTATCTATCTATCTATCTATCTATCTATCTATCTATCTATCTATCTATCTATCTATCTATCTATCTATCTATCTATCTATAATGTTTGGAGGTTCTAAGTAATTTTCTAGCAAAAAATACTGATTTTAACTTGTAAGCAACATATGTCAGAAAAAGGCTTAGGCTCCAACAGTGGCGGCTGGTGAAGTTTTAAGATGGGGGGGGGGGCAAGACCCCGCCCTTCTATTTTGACCCATCCCATTTCTCAGAAGCCACACCCCTTATATACCCCACCCATTTTGTCCCCTGTATTTTGCTTGCGTGAACAAATTCTCCCACTATATCACATATTAAGGGGTCCATCAGTACTAGTATATCCCATGTAAGGGAGCAGGGGCCCTATTATGGGATATACTGTGAGAGACACCCTATTATGGGATACACTGACTGAGAGTGGCACAAACCCCACAGTACAGGCCCCTTGTACAAACCCCACAGTACAGACTC
The DNA here is from genome assembly GCF_965119305.1 of Pelophylax lessonae. Classification (NCBI taxonomy): domain Eukaryota; kingdom Metazoa; phylum Chordata; class Amphibia; order Anura; family Ranidae; genus Pelophylax; species Pelophylax lessonae. The sequence goes on from NC_138770.1 coordinate 124,171,761, forward strand.
CCTAGCACAAACCCCACAGTACAGACCCCCCTAGCACAAACCCCACAGTACAGACCCCCTAGCACAAACCCCACAGTACAGACCCCCTAGCACAAACCCCACAGTACAGACCCCCTAGCACAAACCCCACAGTACAAGCTCCCTAGCACTAATCCCACAGTACAGACCCCCCCTAGCACTAATCCCACAGTACAGACCCCCCCTAGCACTAATCCCACAGTACAGACCCCCTAGCACAAACCCCACAGTACAGACCCCCTCTAGCACAAACCCCACAGTACAGACCCCCTAGCACAAACCACACAGTACATGTCCCCTTTCAATGTAGTGACCAGAGTACATGCCCCCTTTCAATGTAGTGACCAACGTACATGCCCCCTTTCAATGTAGTGACCAGCGTGCATGCCCCCTTTCAATGTAGTGACCAGCGTACATGCCCCCTTTCAATGTAGTGACCAGTATACAGGCCCCCTTTCAATGTAGTGACCAGCGTGCATGCCCCCTTTCAATGTAGTGACCAGCGTACATGCCCCCTTTCAATGTAGTGACCAGTATACAGGCCCCCTTTCAATGTAGTGACCAGTATACAGGCCCCCTTTAAATGTAGTGACCAGCGTACATGCCCCCTTTCAATGTAGTGTCCAGCATACAGGCCCCCTTTCAATGTAGTGACCAGTATACAGGCCCCCTTTCAATGCAGAGACCAGAGTACATGCCCCCTTTCAATGTAGTGACCAGCGTACATGCCCCCTTTCAATGTAGTGACCAGCGTGCATGCCCCCTTTCAATGTAGTGACCAGCATACATGCCCCCTTTCAATGTAGTGACCAGTATACAGGCCCCCTTTCAATGCAGTGACAAGCGTACAGGCCCCCTGCAGAGGCATGGCAGTGGGAGAGATGGGATCAGGCAGAGGGATGGTGGTGGGAGAGATGGGATCAGGCGGTGGGAGGGATGAGATCAGGCAGAGGGATGGTGGTGGGAGAGATGGGATCCGGCAGAGGGATGGAGGTGGGAGAGATGGGATCAGGCAGATGGATGGCGGTGGGAGAGATGGGATCAGGCAGAGGGATGGCAGTGGGAGAGATGGGATCAGGCAAAGGGATGGCGGTGGGAGGGATGGGATGAGGGCATGAGGCAGAGAGGGATGGCGGTGGGAGGGATGGTCATGGGATGAGGCAGAGGGATGGCGGTGGGAGGGATGGTCATGGGATGAGGCAGAGGGATGGCGGTGGCAGGGATGGTCATGGGATGAGGCAGAGCAGAGGGATGGATTGATGGCATGAGGCTGAGGGATGGCGGTGGGAGGGATGGTCATGGGATGAGGCAGAGGGATGGTGGTGGGAGGGATGGTCATGGGATGAGGCAGAGCAGAGGGATGGCGGTGGGAGGGATGGATTGAGGGCATGAGGTAGAGGGATGGCGGTTGGAGGGATGGTCATGGCATGAGGCAGAGCAGAGGGATGGCGGTGGGAGGGATGAATTGAGGGTATGAGGCAGAGGGATGGCGGTGGGAGGGATGGATTGAGGGCATGAGGCAGAGGGATGGCGGTGGGAGGGATGGACGGATGGTCATGGGATGAGGCAGAGCAGAGGGATGGTGGTGGGATGGATGGATGGATGGTCATGGGATGAGGCAAAGCAGAGGGATGGCGGTGGGAGGGATGGATGGATGGTCATGGGATGAGGCAGAGCAGAGGGATGGTGGTGGGAGGGATGGATGGATGGTCATGGGATGAGGCAGAGCAGAGGGATGGTCATGGGATAAGGCAGAGCAGAGGGATGGCGGTGGAAAGGCTGGATGGATGGTCATGGGATGAGGCAGAGCAGAGGGATGGCGGTGGAAAGGCTGGATGGATGGTCATGGGATGAGGCAGAGCAGAGGGATGGCGGTGGAAAGGCTGGATGGATGGCCATGGGATGAGGCAGAGCAGAGGGATGGTGGTGGGAGGGATGGATGGATGGTCATGGGATAAGGCAGAGCAGAGGGATGGCGGTGGAAAGGCTGGATGGATGGTCATGGGATGAGGCAGAGCAGAGGGATGGCGGTGGAAAGGCTGGATGGATGGTAATGGGATGAGGCAGAGCAGAGGGATGTGAGGAGACACACACTGATCTCTATATACAGTGCAGTGTGGAGGGATGGAGGACACAGGGGGTGGAATGGCAGGCACAGCACAAGGTATACAGGGGACACAATCTCACCGGATCTCCCCGATCTGTCACTGATCTCCGCTGTGTGCCCGATCTGGATCTGTGACACCCTAGGACTCATGCACCACTCACACCCCACAACACCCTGGGCTGGATTAGAGGAGTCACTTACCGGTGGTGGTCTGGACGGATGGATCCGATTCCGGTCCGGTGACTCCGGTCTCCTCTCCGCTCCCTGCCGGTGCCGCCGTCACTCCCGTCTCCCGCCATTACCGTCTGTCCACTCCAGTCAGACTCGGTGCGACGTCAGCGGGGTCAGTATGGGGCCATGGGATGTCCTGGATGATGATTGGTCCAGGCTGTAGACTGAACCAATCACAGCCAGGATATCAGGAAAGTGGGGGTTTCCTAGCTCAATGACTTGCGCCTAGGTTACGCCCCCAGAAGGCAGCCAATCGGCGCCTCTTCTGGGACGTAAACCCCACCCCCCCCCCCCCCCCCCATAGCCACCAGTGCCACCACAGAGGCCGGCGAACACAATTTTTTTTCACAACTTTATTTGTTCTTTTTGTAATTTTTTTTTCTTTTTTTTAGGGGTAGGGGGGCGGCGCCCTGGCGCCCCCTATGCACGGGCCGCCACTGGGCTCCAAGGGGTTAAATTAAGGGTTTTTTGTGTCTGAAGTTCTGCTTTAGGCTTCATGCACACTAGCGCTTTTTATAAGCTCCATAAATGCTAGAAAAAATGCTGGATGAAAAATGCTGCTAATAGCGTTTTTGTGCTGGCTTGTAGTACCGTTTTAGTAGCTTTTGGATGCATTTAGGAGCATTAGCATTTTATTAATGTTCTTACAGTAAATGAAGAAAAAAAAGCTCAGAAAAGCTGTTAGTAGCATTTAAAAGCATTTAGGAGTGTTGAGCGTTTTCTTTTTCTGCTGGAAAAACACTCCAAAAAAAAATCTACAAAAATTTTTTTTTTCTGCTCCTAAACGCTGAAGCTCAAAAAACACTGATAACCTAATGTAGTGTGCATGGACACATAGGATAACACTATTTAACTTCTAGAAACTTAAAAAAGGCTAGTTTAATGCATTGAGCCTTAAAGTAAACCCCGCAGAAAATGCAAGATCTACTTACCTTGTAGCCCTTTATCTCCTGCATAAAAAGTGCTAACTGAAAGCAAATTGAAAGAAAAAAAACTTTTTACAAGAAATGTTAAAACTACCACGGGCTGAGACTGGATACAGATGGAAAGGCAAGAGAGCTGACTGTTCACCATTGATTTCATGATGTGGCATACTCCAAAAGCCCATTCAGCAGTCCCCGCCCCGACCCTGCCCCACTCCCTAGGTTTATGGGACAAATTGCAGACCCAAGACAACTTCCTTTCTAAGTTTAGCTCTCTCGCTCACCTCTTTAAAGTGTTACTAAACCCACAACAGTAAAACCAGTCTGTATATGCAGTAAAGCATACTTGGTTTACTCACTGTGGAACCTAAGGGGTAATGATCTGCATTGTGTTTGATCCTGTCTTATCTGATCCTCACCATATTTTACTTTCCACAATCCATCTGCTGATAGAACAGAGCCCTAGGAGACACTCTTCACATGCTCAGTTTGGTGTGTATTGCTAAAGAGTTTTTTTTTGGGGGGGGGGGGATTTGGGGGTGCATGTGATCAGCACAGGGCCAATCAGGACTGTCTAGCCAGAAAGGCAGGGGTCATGTAGCCTCATAGGACAGTCAGAGGAGAACGAAAACTCTTTCTACGAGCTTTAAACAGTGCTCGGCCTGACACTGATAGAAGTCAAAAGGCTGCTATATACTGCTGATGAGAAAAGGTATTTAGCGGTTTATATTTACTAAAATAATTGCATTTCCATGTTCTGTGTACTGTGGGAGACCAGATATAGTGAATGCAGGGTGCTGGGTTTAGTAAGACTTTAATAACCCTAAACCTCCAGGTATTGATGAGCATTTATATGGTGGCTAGACAAAGCCCGCTATAGCATTGGGAACTACTTTACTCAAACTGGACCCTTTACCCTGGCCCACTGTGTGTCTAAGTTTGATCTACAGCGCTCTGAATATTTTCAGTTCCTCAAAAAATTTCCCATTTTTAAATGCCCATGGCACTCCTTCCCCCTCTCCATATAAAAAGTGGTGTAGCAGGGATAAGGGTCAAAGAGGAGGAATTTCATTAATCTATGGTCTGTTTACTTTCCTAAAAGGTATTTTACATGGTGGACTGGGACAAGGACTTGTCAACTGATACGATCCTGAAAGCTTGCTTTTTGAAGCAAACCTGAAAGCCCTTACTAGATGGTACCTTGTCCCTCCCCACCTAGTTGAGATGTATGCAAGCTCATCTGCCCTGTGCTTTTGTGGATTCTCCATGTGGGGCACTATGCACCATATATGGTGGGAGTTTACTAGGATTAGGGGGTAATTGAATAGGGTTCTTTCCTTGCTCCGTGGAGTAATTTTGCGACCCAGTAAGCTAACAGCCTCAATACGCCCTATTGAATAAAGCTACCCCGATATTCCCGACAACACACAGACTAGCGTCTTTTATTTTCCTAGCAGCAAAATGCATGATTGCAGGAGCCTGGAAGAAACCATCTGTTTGCTTCACTGACAAAAAACATAGAATCTCTTGGCTCATAATCCACAAGAAATTGGCGAATGTGCTACTTGACCAGGTTAAACAATTTAAAAAGGCAAGGTCATCTGGGCCTCATCTACAGTGCCTTAAAAAGTATTCATACCCCTTGAAATTTTCCACATTTTGTCATGTTACAATGTGTCATGTATTTTATTGGGATTTACTAAACTAAAATCTAGTGGAACCAATTGCCTTAGGAAGTCACTTAATTATAAAATAGAGTCCACTTGTGTGTAATTTAAATCACTATAAATACAGCTGTTCTGTGAAGCCCTCAGAGGTTTGAAAAAGGGAACCTTAGTGAACAAATAGCATCTTGAATGCCAAGGAACACACCAGATAGGTCAGGGATAAAGTTGTGGAGAACTTTAAAGCAGGGTTAGGTTATAAAAAATATCCCAAGTTTTGAACATCTCACAGGGAACTGTTTAATCCATCATCTGAAAATGGGAAGAGTATGGCACAACTACAAACCTACCAAGACATGGCCGTCTACCTAAACTGACAGGCTGGGCAAGGAGAACATTAATCAGAGAAGCAGCCAAGAGGCCCATGGTAACTCTGGAGGAGCTGCAGAGATCCACAGCTCAGGTGGGAGAATCTGTTCACAGGACAACTATTAGTCGTGCACTCCACAAATCAGTTGAAGAGTGACAAGAAGAAAGCCATTTTTGAAAGAAAGCCATAAGAGGTCTTGTTTGCAGTTTGTGAAAAGCCATGTGGGGGACACAGCAAAGATGTGGAAGAAGGTCCTCTGATCAGAGGAGACCAAAATTGAACTTTTTGGCCTAAAAGCAAAACCCTATGCGTGGCACAAAACTAACACTGCACATCATCCTGAACACATCATGAAACATAATGGTGGCAGTATCATGTTGTGGGGATGCTTTTCTTCAGCAAGGACAGGGAATCTGGTCAGAGTTAATGGGAAGATGGATGGAGCCAAATACAGGGCGCTCTTAGAAGAAAACCTGTTAGAGTGTGCAAAAGACTGGAGACTGGGGCGGAGGTTCACCTTCCAGCAAGAGATGACCCTAAACATACAGCCAGAGCTACAATGTAATGATTTAGAATGGCCCAGTCAAAGTCCAGACCTAAATCCAATTTAGTATCTGTGGCAAGACTTGTAATTGCTGTTCATAGACGCTCTCCATCCAATCTGACAGAGCTTGAGCTATTTCGTGAAGAAGAATGGGCAAAAATGTCACTCTCTAGATGTGCAAAGCTGGTAGAGACATCCCCAAAAAAGACTTGCAGCTGTAATGGCAGAAAAAGGTGGTTCTTCAAAGTATTGACTCAGGGGGGCTGAATACAAATGCGTGGCACACTTTTCAGATATTTGTTTGTAAAAAATATTGAAAACTTTTTATCATTTTCCTTTCACTTCACAATTATGTGCCACTTTGTGTTGGTCGATCACATAAAGTCCCAATAAAATACATTTACGTTTTTGGTTGTAACATGACAAAATGTGGACAATTTTAAGGGGTATGAATACTTTTTTAAGGCACTCTATACATATCCAACTGGAAGAATGAATACAGTCTTCATTCTTTGGCTTCAGAGAACCCTGGGTCTACTGTCTCTCTATCTTTTCCTTTTTCCTATTTACTTTTCTTTTTCTCTCTCTGGATCCTTTGGTGTATCTTGATACGATTTTTCCCACTATTTTTTTATCCAAATAAATTACTTTTATAAGTGCCTTTCTTGACAGGGCAGAACTATGACTATGAGTTTTGCTACAATTGGCCTTCGTTGCTATATTATTTTTATTCTTTGTGAAACTCTCATTATATATATTAACCACTTGCCGACCATCGCAAGTACATATACTGCGGCGGTCAGCCCCGTGCAGGCAAAGTGTCGTATGGGTACGTCACTCGCCTGCGAGCCAATGGGGGGCGAGTGCGTGCCGCCGGAGGCGCACTCCCGCCCCCACTCGCTCACTGTGATCTCCGCGCGTGTGACCGGCGGACCCGATGTGCCCCGGTCACTTGCGATCGTCCGTTACAGAGGGGGGAGAAAGGCAGGCGGCTAATGTAAACAAAGCCGCCTGTCATTCTCCCTTGTGTAAGTGCAGAGATCATACGGTCCTGCTATGTAGGATCGTATATCTCTGTAGTTACACAACAAGCCACATCCCTTCACAGTTAGAAGCACGCCCCTAGGGACACAATTAACCCCTCCTTCTCCAATAAAGTTAACCCCTTCCCTGGCAGTGTCATTTTTACAGTAACAGTGCATATGTATAGCACTGATTACTGCAGTAATGTCACTGGTACCCCCAAAAGTGTCGAAAATGTCAGTCAAGGGTCCGATCTGTCCGCCGCAATGTTGCAGTCCCGCAAAAAAAAAAAAAACGCAGGTCGCCGCCATTACTCGTTAAAAAAAAAACAATAAAAAAAACTTTTGTGCAAACCAATCAAAATACTCTTATTGTTTTTTTTTTTACCAAACATATGTAGCAGAAAACAAATTGGCCTAAAATGTTAAAAAATAATTCTTTTTACATTTTTTGGGTGAATTTCATATAAAAAAATGTGAAAAATATTGTTATTTTTGCAAAATTGTCGCTCTTTTTTTGTTTATAGCGCATGATCATAAAATCACACAGGTGATCAAATACCACCAAAAGAAAGCTCTGTTTGTGGGGAACAAAGTACGTCAAATTAGTTTAGGTACAGCGTTGCACGACCGCGCAATTGTCCATTAAAGTCACGCAGTGCCGAATCGCAAAATAGGGCCTGGTCAGGAAGGGAGTAAAATCTTCCGGGGCTTAAGTGGTTAAACAAAGAAAAATACCACAGGCTGAAGCAGGATAGGTAGTAATGCCTATTACTGAACACCCCAGGCATAATGATTGTTTAAGAGAGGGGAAGGAGGGTTGGGCTCACTGCAATGGTAGATATTTTCTAATTCTTGGGGTTGGGCTTTGAATAAAGGTTTTTGCATATGAAGCTCTGCTTTAAAGGCACCTTGCAGAAAATGCAAGGTCCACTTACCTGGCAGCCCTCCATCACCTGAATAAAAAGTGGTAACTAAAACCAAAAAAATGAAAAATAAAAAAAACATCTTTTTAATAAAAACGTAGAAAAAAAAAAGTAGAACTCGCTCACCTAGGTCGGAGTGAAGTCACTGGGTCTTGATGTTACATGATCCTGGAAGAGCTGAGGATTCTGACTCCTGAGAAAATGTGCTCCTGAACAGTGCTCCTGGGCACCTTCTTGTGAGATTTGTGATCTTCAACTTTCCCAGGATCCTGCAATGAGGCTCACTGAAATCACTGGCACCTGCTGGAAGCAGGACTATTGAGTATGTATTTTTACAGTTTTCTTCTGTTATTTTAATGCCATTTGTTATAAGGTGGGGTGGAGGCTGCAATGTAAGTGTATCTTGTGTTTTCATGCAAGGTCCACTTTAAGTATTACAAAAGAAGAGGGCACCTTTCTGTAGCCTTTTCATCTGTATTTTTGGGATAGACCAGTTGCTAGGTCTATGTAGGGGAGAAAAGTTCTGAGTTATCTCCAAGAACAACACAGGCGGTACAATCCAACTGTGAATCTACAAGATATGTGCTGGTCAAATGTACAGCTGAAACACGGAAAAAAGTAATCAATACATTTCAGTAGAGCATACACAAGCCAGAATAAATTGGATAGATAATGGAAAACTCCTTGAAGACGCTATGTGATACAGAAAGGAAGATGGGTGGGGATGAACATCAAAAAGTGGGAAGTAATGAAATAGATCTTTGTCATGTTTCTGTTGTGTTCAGCAGTGCATACGTCACTGATATCCATCCCGTTCAAAGGAAATGAAAAATACTGAGTATACAGTACGAGCTTTATAGAAGCTTTCAAATTTGTTCATAAAATACATGAAAAGTGTGCGATGAGTGCAATGCCAGAGGAAAGCAATTTAGAGTTGTCAGAAGTGATGGCAAGTACATTATTGTTGCTCAGTTAATGTTGCTCATCATCCTACCAACTCAGGTTGTTATGGCAACACATTCTAGAGAAACAAATGGCATAACGTACCACTATTGTGAATTAAAATTATCAAGAAGTCCTGCGAGCATGGAAATGCCGAAAGCTTGTAGGCTACTTACCTACTAAACAAGGTCTGGATTGCCTGAGCCTGTAAGTACACAGACTTTGGTGTCCAAAGCACTGCCCATCTGCTAGAATCACGGGCACTTTGTCAAATGGCAACTCCAGCAATGACTACAAAGGTTGTATATCTACAAGGTGAATCCCTCAAAATTCATTACAGCTGAATTCAGTAATTAGCCATATTCTTCCCTTGCAGTGAGGCTCCCCACACCTCAAAGGTTAACTTCTTACTAGGTCTAGGGGTGCATGAATAAGGAGTGATACTCTATTATTACCTGATCTGGTAAGCATCTTCAATCCATGCGACTGGTACAGCCTCTCTGCCCCCTCTATAAGGCCTTCTGATTATGGTCCGACTCCAGGCTCCTTCATGTACAATGAAGAGTTAATAGCCATGCACTGCACACGATGAAACCGAGGGACCACACACAGACCACAGCTTCGGGGTAATGCCAGAGCAGAGGTAATGTAAGCAATACATAAACTTCACCTCCCCTCTAGACGAAGACTTAATGTGGTTCTAAAGGCAGAAGGTTTTTGACCTTAATGCAGTCTATACATTAAGGTCGAAAACCTTCTGGGTGCAGTCCCCCCGGTCCCCCCTTATACTTACCTGAGCCCTATCTCAATCCAATGATGTGCATGAGAGCAGGGGCTCTCCCAGTCACTCTCTCCTATCTTGCTATCAATCACAATCAGTGAACCAATAAGGAGAGAACATGAGGGGGGGGGGGCAGAGCTGAGCCACGCTCTGTGTGTGAATGGACAATGTCCATTCACAGCAGTGCGGTTCAGAGATGAGAGTGCTTGGGTGCCCCCATAACAAAAGGCTTGCTATTGGGGGCACCTGCCAGAGGAGAGAGGCCAGAAGCGCTGACGGGGGACCCAAAAAGAGGAGGATTGGGGCTGCTCTGTGCAAAATCATTGCACAGAGCAGGTAAGTACGGTATAACATGTTTGATATATAAAAAAAAAAAAAAACAACCTTTAGAATCACCTTAATGAGCATTTACCCGGCCATGGTCACACTCCAGTCTCCTTCATGCACAATGCAGAGTTAACAGTTTAATTCTGCACTCCTGTGACCCAGACCCAGCCAACATCCTGCTGTCAACTGATGTCACAGAGCCAGTGCAGGCTCTGCAGGTATCCTGACAACAATGTCAGGGTCCACCCAGAAGTCTGGAATGACAGCCTATCAGCTTCTCCTGAGCGAGCTGCTCCCACCCCCTCCAAAGTCCGGCACTCTAGTGAGCGCTAGGGTGCCCAAGTGTCCCGGATTGCCCGGGACTGTCCCACACTTGATATGTCTGTCCTGGTTCCTGGGCATCCTTATTCTGGGACAATACAGTGTCCTGGAATGAAAGAGAGGACACAGCCAGTGCAGCCACCCTACTAATTACATTTCTGGAACTGAGACCGAGGACATGTGCTGCAGGAAGTGACACCGACAAAGAGCTGGAGTAATCCAAACAGGTACAGATAACATGGGGACATACACCACAGGCTGGACCGGGCGTAGGACTGGAATAGAGGGACCATGAGGTGGGCGGTGTGCTCCACTCCTCCTAACATCGACATGGCATGGATTAATGGCCATTACTTCTCAGGGCTCTTTACAGCCTCCAGAGTTTGGGTAGTATAGGGTGGTATAGTGGCAGGTTTGGGTAGTATAGGATTGTATAGTGTCAGGTTTGGATAGTATAGGGTGGTATAGTGGCAGTTTTTGATAGTATTGGGTAGTATAGTGGCAGGTTTGGGTAGTAGAGGGTGGTATAGTGGCAAGTTTGGGTGGTGTAGTAGCAGGTTTGGGTAGTATAGGGTGGTATAGTGGCAGGTTTGGGTAGTGTAGTGGCAGGTTTGGGTAGTAAAGGGTGGTATAGTGGCAAGTTTGGGTGGTGTAGTGGCAGGTTTGGGTAGTATAGGATGGTATAGTGGCAGGTTTGGGTAGTGTAGTGGCAGGTTTGGGTAATATATGGTAGTATAGTGGCAGGTTTGGGTAGTATAAGGCAGTATAGTGGCAGGTTGGAATAATATAGGGTGAAATAGTGGCAGGTTAGGGCTGTACGTCATGACAATGTGCTCAGTCATTTACAGCATTGCTGGATATG